>NC_092578.1:18440320-18740320 GCF_037975245.1 Apostichopus japonicus | reverse complement strand
TATCAGCCTGGAAGATGGAGAGAGAGGAGAGATATCTTATGTAAAACTGAAAAGATTCTTATTGAGAGAAAAGTAGGACTCGGAGTTTGAATTTGAGAGAAAGGTATGGAACAAAAATTTGACTGATATTCACAAATGGGGGGAAAGGTGGTGGCAAATTGAGGGATGAAATGTAAATTGGACATACTGCTTTATTATAATGAAGTGTTTTACTAAGATATAAATTTGCAGTTGCGTACTGAAGATTGTTTTTTTTTCCTTGGGGGAGGAGGGGGGGAGGTAGTGGAGGGTTATGGAGGAGGGGTTCTTTTCTTTCTCATTTGGAAGGAGGTTGGGAAGTACTGTTCAGTTAGGATGAGAGATTTTTAGTTTTTGAATAATCCTTGTTCACATCTTATGATCTTTGACTTCCACCAAACGAGACAAAGGTTCTCAAGTCAGCAACGAACAGATACTATTAACCAATGTATGTAGTACAATGTAGTAATATAGACAGTACTGGTAACCTCAAGAATGCTAGACTGGCACGATTGGGTCAATGCAATCACTACTGGTAGTCTAAGACTGACGGAAATTTAGACACTCGATCATGTCTCACAGCATTTCACTGACTAACCTCATCCAGTACAACGTACGTGCACTGAGACAAAACCAGATATCTGTTCTCCAAGACGTCCATCAGACGGCCGGGGGTCGCTATGACGATCTCGCACCCTCTCCTGAGCTTGAAGCCCTGGTCCTCTCTGGAGATGCCCCCGATGATGGAGACGCAACGGATACCCAGGGGTGTACCAAACTTGATCGTCTCCTCTTCGATCTGTTGGGCTAATTCTCTGGTTGGTGCCAGGATGATTGCATACGGCCCTTTGTCCACGTCAAGTTCCCTGCGAATGAGAATATATTTATTTTTTTTTGGTTTCAACTACGCCAAAGAAACTTAATATTAGCATGAACCCAACACGAGTTTGGCTATTTTTAGTGTTGTCCTGATGGCTGCCCTAATCCTCCCCCCTCCACTCCTCCCAGAAATTGCTAATGGTCCAACTATATCAAAATTATGCACTATCTGTTTTAGTTCCGGGTAGCTCAGGTAAGTTCATGATTTGACATTTCAAAAGCTCACCTTTGTAACTTTGGAAGCGTTGTGATCCAGACCAAGAGAGGAATGAGGAAGGCGGCCGTTTTACCGCTTCCTGTCTCCGCTACGCCGATGACATCTCGATTCTGTAGCCCGATGGGTATAGCCTGCCTCTGAATCGGTGTGGGTTCCTACGGCAACGGAAAGGATTCAATAATAAAACGTAAAGATATTATTAGCCTGCCTCTGAATCGGGCGTGGGTTCCTAAGGCAACGGAAAGGATTCAATAATATAGAGTAATATTATTAATACAGATTTGCTGGTTGTTGATCTACAAAACTCCGATATAATTAAAACAGCTCCTTGTTTGATCGCACAAGAGAGAATTGAGGGGAGCGACAAACAAATAGATATTCAAACCAGGGATAGTAAACTATGCCAAAACCAAAAACCAAAAATTGAATGAACAGCACATGTTCATCTTCTCTCGTGTCACTTTTCGTGAACTAAAGTAAAATTGAGTTTTCATTCATGAGATTCAAAGTAAACAGTCTCTTCCCTCCTTTGACCTTATTGCCCTCCAACCACCCCACCCCCCACACCCGTCTCAAACTGCTCCAATTGGAAGACACCTGCATAAAACTTAATGATTAGAAACAGTCAATAACACAGAAAATGAGATTTTCTAAGAATGATTCATTCCAACTGGGGAATCCCCTTCTCCAATCAACAACCAGGTCACTACTTAGGATGTTCTTTGTCAAACGGTGTTTCATCCCAAGGGTGTATCTAACATCTAGACAGATCCCTCATTATACCGATCGACTATTAAAATCTTCCAAAGTATATAAAGTATATGTTATTATGAATTGTACACTGTTTGGACTCTTGATGGAATGATAAAAAAAAAAAAAAAATCTTCCTCGAGTCACCTTGTAGCTCAGACTGTCGATGACGTCCAGGATGTGCTTCGGCAGCCCTGACTCGTCCCAGGCTCTTATCGGACGAGAGATTCGGCCTCCCTTAGTCGAGATGTTGTAGTCCTCTCGGAAGATCCGCCAGTCTCTCTCCGTCATCTCGTCCAGCTTTTTCTGTTGCCAGTGGCGGTCGTCCCATTTCTGTTTGTCCTCTTTCTTCTGTACCTTGTTCAGACGGACCCTGCAACCGTGCCATGAAAAATTTAAAAATGGCTACCCTGGTTGCATTACGTTAACATGCGATTACGTTCCGGTTACTGGTGCAGTGTTCTGACTGATGTATTATTGAACTAATGACTCTCTCTCTCTCTCTCAGACTGGTGCAATTAGCTGTTCAATTAGTTGTAGTTCAGCAGTTAATAACAATAACAACCACATCCAACCTTACCCCTCCCCCCAATTCTGCAAAATTCGATGGGCTTTATCTTTGTAGACCAAAGTCAGACATTTGAAATTTGCTCTGAGACGTGGCAGGATTTCTTGATGTTTTAATGGTTGCCGGGGGTATTAGTTATTTCAATCTAACATCAGACTTTCCGTCCTGCCAGACAGACTTCAACTTATGGTTATCACGATAGTTGGACAAGGTGACACCTTCAGTATATAACTTACTAATTATTAATACAGAAATTGAGATCACGTATTAAAAAAAAATGAAACTAAATAACAAACAGAGTACTTACTTTTCTTGGTCTTTTTCTTGTTGAGTCCTTCGAACCTGGAGTAATTCTGAATAAAATTTGGATTCTTTCTTCTGGGTCTTGATATCGACCCCCGCAATGTGCCCCCTCCCCATCAATTGGACCTCGTGTTTCTCACGGTAGCTGAAAGACAAAGACCAGAGATATCAAATCACAGAGAATATAAAAATGTGGCCATGGCTCTTCGCACATGGTTATGTTTACATGAAATACAAATGAGAAGGAAAGGACTGTTATTTGGCATTACCAGTGATCAACGACACATCTCAGAAATCAAAAACTGAATTTTAGAGATGTCAGAAACGGAGGATACTCTGTTTCTTCTGCAGCAAATTATCACAGGCATTAACAGTTATGTTAGCCCTGTTTTTCCATGTGAAGTACCCACTGAAGAGGTAGAGTGTTTACATTTATCAATGCGTGACATGGCTAGGCTGTGCGTTCCACTTTAAACTAACAGTACTTTCAAAGCTTTCTGAACCTGCAAGATGCAAATGGCTTGTCCTTTAGATCCTCCTGCAAGCAGGAACTTGCGAAGAAGCCTCATTGGCTTATCAAAGCTGCAAGCTGACCGAAGTCAGTATCTTAGATTCATATTTAACTTCCATTATTATGAATTGTCAATTTTCGACAACTCTGTAACTGGACTACATACATTAATCTTGGAATGACTCGAACTGGGGATCTTTTGATTGGAAGGAGGCACCGGCGTAAACCACTGAGCTAACATTCTTACAAATGGCTTGTCTTTGGAACAGAGGCTAGCCATTTACAGTTCCTTTTAATATCATTTGCTCCATGTTAACATCGAATCAAACTTTTGCAACACAGTGGTTACTATGGTGATGGATTCCGCCCAATCTGTCAGTTCTGAAAGATAGATATGATTAACAGTGCTTCTACGTGTTTGTTTGGAATTCACTTTCAGACGGAAATCACTTCCCTTAATTCTCCGACTAGATGCATCTTTACAATTTCCTCCCCATCTGCCTTTTCATCCATTTTCAATTTCCTCCCTTCTCTATCTCAAATTTCTCGATAAAATTTCTTACAGCGGATTGAAGTCTGTCGAAGTGTCTTCGCCGGCATCCCAGTCAAACACAAACTTTCTGTCGTTGAGACGTCTGATTCGCCTCTTCTTCTTCGCCTTGCCCAAGTAGCGATCCTGTCAAAAAAATATACAAGAGATCACATGTAATTTACAGTTTACCTAGAAACATTACTCTTCTCCTCAAGTTATGGACATTTACACTAAACTAAACAAAAAGTGCTCTCTCCAAACTTTAACGACCTCCACACAGAATACAGTCGACTCGAATCACTAACGGCCTCCAGTAGTTACTGCGGTCTTCTATTAGCTACGGACGTCATTTTTACAAACCTTAATTGCCTCAAGTTCCTTCTTCTCATCTCTATCAAATTTCTCTTTTCCATCTTTGCCTTCCAATCTATCTCTCTCCCTTCTCTCTCGGCGTTCCCGCCTCTCCTTCTCTCGAGGATCGTCTGAGTGAGAAATGCAGACGTGAAATGTCAATTCTTAAGACTGGAAGGGCAGTTATTTCACAATGCAAAGCATCCCACAAATTCGTTTGTGTGGGGTGGCTGTCAATTTGAAATTGAAGCTCATTTCGCAAGCTTTTCCCTGCAATTTGGAAGACCATTTCAGATGGGAAAACCCTGGCTTTCTGCTGGACGGAAAAAGAACTGATCTTATTTTGGCGGGCCAGGGTTTGAACCCACGACCTCACAAATGCTAGGGCTCTCTGCTTGAAATATCTCTGAAGACTTCTAAACCTTCTAAAAAATTCTTTTCATAAAAACAGTCGAATATTGTCACTTTCATCTTGATAAGAACTCAATTCTGAAATTTGGAGGTAAACTCCAAGGTGGATTTCTCCTTTGACCTTTGGACTTACGTCATAAAACACAAAACTCACCGAGAGAAGTCTGTGCATTTCGGAGGAATTCCAGCTGTTTCCTTTTGGCATCTTCGGTGGCTTTCCTCTTCTCCTCGACCTCCTTCTGTCTCTTCAACATTGCTTGCTTGGCTCTTTCCTCCTTGGTCAGGAAGACGGGCTAATGGACGATAGAATCAGATGATCATGACAGTCTCTGATGAACTCCCAATACTTCATACACACTAAATAGTTGCTTGACTAATAAGTGAAGGTGCACTCATTGAGACATACAAGAAATCTGTGTAATATTTTGTTTCCCCTCTCCCTCTCTCTCTCACAGACTTCAGTGACACTTTTCCCAGACTTGGAATCTTATACCTTTCAGATGCTTTGTAACTGCAATAAGGATTTTTCATTAGAGAACCTTTGACTATAGCTTAAAGCTCAAGGTGGATAGCTGAAATGATATTAACACCATCCCGATTCATTTGGGGGGTCAACCTACAGCTATCGTCCGAACATGAATTTATCTTCAAAGGTCATTCATTCAACAGTTACGCTGCACCTGGGATTTTCAAGTGCTGACTACCGTCGACTTCAAGTGATCTGGACTTATGAGAAAACAGACATGCCAAACTTCAATCGACTTTTGCGAGTCTATTCACATTTTTACTTTTGAGAGATTTTTGTGTCTACAACTTTTCAGACCTTGCCTTCTCTTCGACTCCATTGGCCTTCACAGAACATAATGGCATTCTACTTGGTAGTTCTAATGAAACCAAGTAAAAAGGTTTGGACTAAGCTTTACTTTTAAAGTTATCTTGAACCTCTGATGTATAATATCTATTTGCTTACCCATCTTTATCTATCACTTTTGTAATGCTAACTTAAGTGTCTTTTATTCAATCGGGAAAGCTACAAATCCTAGAGGAAATATTGTCACTTCAGATCTACGGAACCAAATCCTTTCTGAACTTATACCCAATGCTATAACTTCTTGAGCGGCTAGCTCAGCTGATCTTGAACAGCAATCACCCCCGATTATTTATGAACAGCCCAGCCTATAACAGCATCATCATCATCTCCTTGTTTTCAGTTTCTTTTCTTTTTCCAAAAGCTTCATTCTTTGCACAAAGTTACAAACCCTTTCCAATTCCAGGATTTTTGAAAGAATTCCTTCACTTTGCATACATAATGATTTATCAAGCTACAAGTTTCTTGACGACATTTATTGGGAGCTATCTCCTTGTTTTCTTTTGCCTTTTCAGCTTTAGCCTTACCTTGGATTCAGCTTCTTTCTCCGCAGCTTTCCTGGCAAGCATCTCCTCCAAAGAGAGAGGCTGCTTCTTGAGTTCTCTCTTCTTCTCTTCCTCTTCTTCTTCCTCTCTCTTTGATCTAGGATGCAAATGAAGAAACAAAAATGATATATTGAGCTAAGATAGAGCTCCAATGATCAATAATAACCTTCCACAGAATCCACACTACATTCTCTTACAGTTAGAATAGTGCTTGACTCTATACAACCAGCACTTGAAAATTTAGTAAAAGTAATGCTAGAAAGGTGCACAGCTAACTTGGTCATTGATAGGATCACTCGTCTCGAATGGACTGTATTAAATAAACCTGTCTGCATTTATCTAAGATACTATGGAAATTTCTTGTAGTGAGCTCAATAAAAAAAAAAGGAAAAAAGAAAGATGGGGCAGGGCAACAAATCAGAAAGGCATAAATAAATATTTGTAATCGGCTGATTTCGGTCCCTTCCCGATTATTGGCATTACTCATACCTCTTCTTCTTGTCGCTTGGAGATCTTGATCTTCTGGACCTCCTGGAGTGGCGATCTTTATCTCGATGCCTATCCCGGCTATCTTTCTCCTTGTCTCTGTCATCTCGATGCCTGTGGGAGCGGTCCTTATCCTTTCTTTCATCCTTTCTCTCGTCCTTTCTCTCCCTCGAACGGGATCTGGAACGCCTCTTCTCGTCCTTGTCACGAGACCGCGACCTTCGTTTCTCATCTCTCTTGCGAACTCTGTCTTTATCATCGTGGGAAGGCATTATTAGTCAGCTGCGTCATAAAACATCAACAACAACCAAAAAAAAGGGGAAAAAAATAAAGTAAGAGCTATAGCAAAGCAAGGCTGTTCTTTGCACCAATGCTTAATCATCTTACTTTTTTTTTGAACTTTCAAGCAGAGTATAATTACAATTCATATTGAACTGAAGTCGATATTGTCTTCAGCCTTTTGCTGTTCACTGTTCTGATAGTTGTTGTGTGCTCCCTGCATTATGTACTACATGATCCAGAAATCCAGATAAATCATTCCAAGCTATAAAACACCATTAAACAAGCCTCCCTTACATTTCACGGACAGCATTTTATTCTTACTCTGCCGTCTGAACTAGCAGCAAGGATTATTACAACGTTTCCCTACTGTGGTTTGTAAGTACTGCAAGATTTTTATCCCATTTCTCACTTGTGCATTTCATCTTGAATAGTTGATGACCCAAAAGTAAAAGGTATTAAAATTTTAAAGCATCCAAAAAGAGTCCCATTCAAAAGATCTCTAAACATTCATCACTTATCAGTTCTTTCCAGGGTCATTTCATTCCATTTCAAATCAACAACAGAATTTTTTTCAAAACATCCACAGCTGACAAAACTGAGTGAAACTCCACCAAAATGTTCCCATTCACCCTTTATATACATATTTGCGGATTTCGGATGCCGTTGGACCCTACACGAAAAGTCACCATTTACCTCAATACTGCAACTCAATAAGACATGGTCATAGGGCCTTTCACCAAAAAAGACTAAATGAAACCACAAACTGTGGTTACAACTAGACCCCAAAAATGGAATATTTTGGATAATCGGCCTACATTTAGAGGGCTCAAATGAAAATTGCAAAATACCCGTGTGGATATTGTGTTTACAAGCAAGGGCGTCACATATACACATCCATACTTACACACACACACATAACTTGACTGCGTAGGGTACTTGCCTGCCTATGGCAAGTAACTAAAAAAACTGTTCGTTTACTTTTACATGTGTTCACATTACTTTGCAGCCTTAGCAATCTCTGCGCTTGTACACTTTCAATGCAACACAACTCGAACTTTGTACTCTTTGAAAGATTATATGTTGACCAACATGGCATCCCCTGTGTCAAATTTAGTGGAACGGTCTCACAAAAGTCAACAAAATATCTTGATACCTCAGAGAATGAAGCAACATATGATAGGTCCATAATAACACATGGGCATCACCATTTAACAATAAGGACTTTCAAACTACAGACTTTCAAACTAATCTGGAGCATAAGCTGTAGTGCTTAATCCTAGCAACTTTATGCAAACATACCCCAACAAATGCTTTAAGGAATTCTTCAATCACACATAACACATTTTCACAGGGCATTACACTGTTAGGGTTGAAAGGCCATAGAGTGACACACTTGGAACTTATAAAACTTTTTCATAGATCACTAAAAAATATCATTGGTGGACATTCCATTGATTTCAAAAATTAATTTCAGGATTTTATAAGTGGTAAATATAAATATGCAGTCTTGTCGTATAAATCAGTTCACAGGTTGTTCAAAGGCTATTTGCCTGAAGGCCTGCATAGCCTTTACATGTCGTAACATTAGGCTTATGTATACCCATATAGAATAGACAAGTTGAGTTTTAGGTTGAATGCATAACAAAACAGGTATCTGACAGTAGCAACATTTTGTACCGTTCCCATCACCAACATAGACTCTACTTTGGGATAGGTCATGATTTTATGTGGCAAAGTAGGCCCATTGCCTGAAGAGAAAGTGCAATCTTACTTAGCTCAGGTAAAAAGTGACACGTTTCGAATTCTACACTTATTTAGCTTTCAGCTAACAAGGGCTAGTCCTAAAACTGGCTTCATATTCAAATATCATAATAGGTTTGCTTAGGTCTATGCAAACTAGGTCTAGTAATTATCTTGGTCTAGGCCTAGCCTAGGGGCCTAACATTAGGCTAGGATATGACTTATGAGACTAATTTTGTGGTAATTTGTACCACCTTAGCTCACGTACTAAAGAATGAAAGTACAGTAAGTTAACATCGTATTCATTACCTTTGCAGCTGTGTGTTACATATTTGAGAGGGACATGAAACGTTATCGCAGAACTGGTTCATACCTAAAACGAATACGAATCGCACAAAGTTAGTCTTGCGCGTGTACCACTACTACTAGCCTTAATATAGCCTACCTAACCTTACACTTGCAGTTAGACCATAGCCTATGCTACATTTCCTAGCACCAAACCTTACGTTATCTTAACAGGATCTAACGATTTAAACAGTAACTAAGCTTTGGACCATTTTCACTTTGATCCCCTCATTTGGTTATCTATATTGCACGAGAAAGAGTTAGAAACAATCATTACCATTTATAGCGACGTTTCAGGTACAAAAGGGCTGTCAAAAAGAGGTCTGTTGTCGCCAGAAAGCACTGGCCAACTGCAACACTATGGGACGCCAATGAAACCAATCCATCCCAAAACCAATGTACCACACTACACGTATACGTCATATATCAGACATATATACAGACATATAAAGACAGAGTAAACATTTGGTAACAAACACTTGTCATTTCTATCGTCTGTGCATTTCTCCCTCATCCAATACAGTTAAACAAGAATCCACAGAGCAAAACTCCCTTCAGAAAGATTATTATGGTATTATTCATTGTTTCCCAACAGGGTAATATTTCTCTTCAACTGTGCATACTTCCACATTACAAGTATGACTCAAATTGCATAGAAATAATTGTCATTTGTGATAAAAAAGTATCAAAATTCTTCTTATAAGTTCTAAATTTGCTGTAAAAAATCATTAACTTGTTATGAACAATGAACAGCTCGTAACGATTAATCAATAATTATGATATTACAATTCATGCGCAATTATAATAAATGTTGTAAACATGAAACATTTGTAATAAACAATTTCATACATAATATTTCGTATTATTTTATAAAAAATTGATAATTTCAGTTTCATAGCTTATTGAAATGATTTTTTCACGGCGTCGGCAAGAGGCTAGACAAAGACGTGTATAACCTTGAGAGAGAGAGCAAGGGGGGGGGGGGGGGCGGCGAGGTGGAGTGCGGTTTTATTGCACGTGCAAACTTATGCTGTTGCTTTTCAGAATTAGGCTACGAGTAATTTAACATTTTCTTTATTACGTTCATCTGTCATTTAACAGATTTACTAGAGCGCCATCTATTTGCTAATTTGTATTTTCTCTGATTTTGACTGGATTCGTGAACAAAATCAAATATGAAAGAATAGCAAGTGGTTGTCACGACGATGCATGGAACCAACCTCTAAACAACTCCTATAAGTATATCATACTTTGTTAACGGATTATCAAGATCGACCGCATACGTTCGGTAATGTTTGGAGTACCCCGGCGCTCCTATCCAAAGGGTAGGAGGGCTACAGACTAATGTAGATAGATACACCCAACTAATTAATATTGATCATTATAGTGATACGTCCTGTACTTATAAAATCATTTAGTCTGCACGGTTATGGGCCATCAGATAATATATGTTACAAGTAGCATTAGGATACCGACACTCGTCCCAAACATGACGTAGATGATACTACTACGACGCAGGGGAAGTAACCAGGGGCTACCCGAGTATTTGGTGGATCGTAACTAAAATAAGTAACTGCCACAAATGTTAATATTACCAATAAAATCTGAAATTTGCTAAGTTAGTGACGAACATATTCGTCAACGTTTGAAAATTCGGTGAAATGATGATAGAAACCTTAACATCGTTATAGGTCTTTTTCAAACGAGTTACTGTTGACTTGGTCATTTTGCATGCCCTACGTACCAATATAACACAAGAACCTTCTCATGTTCATATACGAGTATTTGCTATAGGATTTTTTATTGTTATAAATTTATTGTAATTTAAATATATTATTATGTACGTATATAATAAAGGTCTAACGCATAAGGCATAAAACGAAAAAAAAATTACTATATTATTAACAATGCATGCCTACGACGTTACATGCATGAAGCACACATTACTTGGAGCATAAATTTGGGAATTTCCTCTTTCCATTTGATCTCTCTCATCTAAAATGTGGAGGACAGCAAGCTTCCTCCCATCAAACTTAATAGCCGTCACGGGATGATTATCAGTTCGGTCGATGTATGGAGAGGGCATAGACGTATGTGCATTGCATAGAGTGAAAACGCACAGTCACGAGGTTCAACAGACGTGCAACGCGTGTTGAGAGTTTTGACGCCTGTCTCAGGTAAGAAAGGACCTCTTTAGAACCGGAGGGCGGGGGGGGGGGGTGAGGATGGGGTGGTGGTGGGGGAGCGATGGAAGAAACGTTCTGGTTGTAAGCGACTCATATTTTAACGTATACGTTGAGTGATAAAAGTAGAACGAAGAAAATTAGTATAAAAAGGTCTTAACTACACAACTGAGAAACCATGTTGGTATGTTTAACCCTGACGTAAAGCAAAGTACAAGCAACTCACCAGAAATTGTGACAAGTTGTTCGTTCCCATAAGGAGTCGAACAAGCATTCGAACATCCTTTTTATACCCATAACAAGGATAATTGTTTGTCTGAATTTCAGGTATGACTATAAGCCACCCAGGAAAAAATTTACCACAAATTTACCGCGGTAACATACCACACTTTTACCACGGTAAGACCGGGGTAAAAACGCGGTAAATTTGTTGTACATTACCGCGGTGTTTTGGCCCTATGGACGCGGTAAACCGCGGTTTACCGCAGTAAATTATCACAAATTGACCATGGTTTCACCTCACTTTTACCCCAATTTTACCGCAATTTACCACGGTGTTACCATACTTTTACCGCGCTTTTACTACACTTTTACTACGCTTTTACCCCAAATTTACCACAGTTTTACCGTTCTTTTACCCCAATTTTACCGTATATTAACCACGCTTTTTCCTTAGTTTTACCTCAATTTACCACGCTTTTACCACATTTTACACCAATTTTACCGTTGATTTACCACGCTTTTACCTTAGTTTTACCTCAGTTTACCATGATTTTACACTAATTGTAGGACAGTTTTACCTCACATTGAGCATGATTTTGTCCTAATTTCAATCAGCATGTACACCATATATTTCTTTGAATTTCACCCATCAGTGTACTGTATCATAATTTGGCTATATGCCTTTACCCTTATTGTAATGGTTGTATATGCTTGACATGTAAGTCCACAGTTGTAGCATGCAACAGTTTTTAAATCATCAAATCCATGGAGGTTTCACACATGAACGGGGTGGTTGGTTCTTTGGATGGTACGGACGGACGTTACAGATGATACAATTTGAAGGTGATGTACTTGGCTGGTTTCTGAGATGGAATTAAATGTCTTCTGAGAGTTGGGGGTCCCAAATTTCAAGATCCAGGCCTGTGAGTGGGCTTGCATCGAGGAAGAACGGTGTTTGTTTCAGTTGATTCTTGAAGTGGGCTAGTTTGTAGATGTTTTTGTTGTATTGTGGTTTATCCGGAATCGAGTGGACTGTGCTGAAGTAGTTCCTGATGGTTTCTGCTTTTTCTTTGTCTGTTGTTGCAGCGTAGTTGAGAGTGGGAATATTCCTGTGCTTCGATTTGATGTTGAAAATTTTGTTGACTGTCTTCCAGAAATCTTTGGCATCTTTGTTGTTGGAGAGTTGTTTACTTCTGTTGTTGTACTGATCTTCTTGTGCTTGCGGATGAGTTCCGTGATTTTCTTCTTCATGTTGTTGTGTTTTGCCTTGATGTCTGCATTCTTGGTACGCTGGAACGCTTTCCGAAGTTGTCTCCGTTGTTTGATGAGGTTTATGATATGTCTTGGGAGTTGAAATCTTCTGACTGACGGATGTGCGGGAACTGCGATTGTGTTGGCGTTAGTGATAACTTTAGTTATTTCTTCCGCTGCATTGTCGATTTGTTGTATAGTTGTGATGTTCTTGTAATTTTTAGTAATGGTCTGGATGTGAAACCTATAAAGGGACCAATCTGCTTCCTTGTAATTCGGTCTGGGCGGTAAAACGGTTTTCTTGGTTGTGGTGTTAAGTTGGAGGATGACTGGAAAATGGTCCGATCCGAGGTCTTTACCGGTGTTGAGGGTGTGGAACAGTTGATAGATGTTGGTAGAGATGAGAAAGTAGTCCAGTTGTTCGGGGGTTCCGTAATCTGTAGATGGGTACCTTGTAGGTTCACCGGTGTTGAGGCAAATGAGGTTGTTGGTTGAAAGTAAGTTGATGAGCTGTTTTCCTGCAAGGTTGGTGGAGCGACACCCTAATGTTGTGTGTTTGGCGTTGAGGTCTCCGGTAATGATGATGTGCTTTGTGGAATTGCTGTTGTCGTTAAGAAATTGGTGTGGGAAGGCCTTGGTAGGACTACAGTAGATACAAAGTACCATGACTTTCTTCCCGTTGTTGAAGGTAATATTGATTGCTAAAGCCTCTCCTCCCAGTTGATTGTGATTGTTGATTAGTTGGGTTGTGCTGACTTCCGAGTAAGTGATGCTGTTTCTGATCGCGATGACTACTCCTCTTGTATTGGTGTGCTGACTGGCTATGATGTTGAAATCTGCAAAATATGGTCTGCGTCTGTGACGGGTTTCGTTGAAGCAGGCTATATCTATATTTTCAGCGTTAAGGTAATCCTGTATTTCCTGTATTTTGTTGTTGATGGAGTTTGCGTTGAACTGCATAATTCGTAGTCGTTGTTCATCCATTTCTTCAGCTTTATCTGTTTTCCATGTTGGTGGATGGTAGAGTTTCTGTTTGTGGCCGCCATTTAATGTTTCTTGTGGGAGTTGGTGGAGGTGAGTTTATCCATCGATCTTTTGCGAATTTTGGCCCGGAGAGTTTCCTTGGAGATGATGAGACCAAGATGCGACTTCATTTTCTGAGTGATGATGGAGTGTAGGTGAGTATCCAGGTCTGGTTCTTTGGTCCCTGATGTGGCGATGGTCATGAGTATGTCGGCGGTGAAGTAGGAGATGTCTTCTTTGATGATCTCTATCGGTGGTGTGTTCTCACATTTGGTGGAAGAACGCAGTGTTGTCCTGATGCGTTTTCTTCAGTAAGGTGTCGTGCTTGGCTTTCAGGTCTGCTATCTCTCGTTGATGTTTCAGGTTGATTTCTATGAGTTGTTTATCATGTTGGTCTTGATGATATCTTCTTGGTTGGCTGTCATGTTGGAGCGTGGAGAGGAGGCCGGGTTTCTCGTTGACTTCAGTTGTTATTGCCTGGCTGTTTTGAGATAGCTGGGACATCCTTTGTAACTGGCAATGTGTTGTTGATTGCAATTTGCGCAATTTGGCTGTTCACGAGGTGTTGTGCACTCTGCAAGACTGTGCGTACCTCCGCAACGTAGACATGTCTTGGGGTTCGTACATGATGAGGCGAAGTGTCCAAATTTCTGGCAGTTGTGGCACTGGATGGCAGCTTTGGTGTCTTTTACGTGCTCAATGTTGTATCTGCTTGCGAGGATGGTAATGCCATTAAACACGAGGTCTTTACATTCTGCCGTGGGGGAGAGTGTGACAGCCACTTTCCAAATCGGTGTATCGGTGCCTTTGCGGAAAAATCATCTACAAGCTTTGGCCTTGTAACCCTGGCTTTGTATCTCCTGGAGGATCTCTTCTGCTGGGATGTTGGGGTGGATGCGAGTCACGATGACTTCTGGTTTTCTCTGAACTGGAGTTGTGGAGACCGGTAGTCTGGCGATTGGTGTACGGCCTTCTGTTGGTTGCCATGATTTCAGGAGCGTGGACTGTGAGGTGATGTTGGTGGCGCCGATGATGATGTCTTTCTTGATTGTGGTCTGTATCCCAGTGAAGGAGACTGTCGGGAATTCCTGTTCCTGTATCTGGCGAAGGTTTGTGGAGTTCGAAGTGAGTCCAGAAGGTTGGTGATGACGACAGGGAACTGGTATCGGTTGATTTTCAAACGAAATCTTGACAACGGAGTGGTTATTCTATTTTGACGATCCCATTCAACGCCGACTCATAGCCCTGGGTTACCTGATAATTACTGTGATCGGTATGTTTGGTGATGGTCTGGTGGTTTCCTCGGTCTTCGTCTCCCGTAAACTACAAACGACGACGAATGCATTTGTCGTAAACTTAGCCATTTCTGATTTCATGGGTTGTTCGACGTTGCCATTTCTGGCAGCTACTTACATCAGTGATGATTTACCATTCTCGCACGGCTTCTGTGCGGCACTGTCCGGTTTAACTTACATCATGTTTTCTGCTAGTGTGGTTAACTTGGCAATGATAGCCCTAAAATCGATTTTACTTGTTAACTAAATCTAAGAATGCGTACTTGAAATTATACTGTAAGAGAAATATCAGCCTGATGGTAATGTTAAGTTGGACATATGTTGCCTTAGTAACATTTATACTCCCTTTTTTGGAGTAGGTGCTCTGGGATATTCCCAGCGTTATCGCGTATGTACACTTAATTCGGATAACGAACTAACGTTGTATTACACAGCTGTGAGACTGACATTGTTACCTGTTACTTGACTAATTGTAATAATATTCTCTTACATTTCCATCTTTCGTTTTCTCATTAAATCTGGACAAACACAAATCAAGTACAAAAAGTCGAAACCCTCTCCAAAGGCACCTGGCAATACAAAAGAAATAAACAACCGCCAAATTAAAGTAACGAAAAATCTGTTCGTCATCGTATGCGCATATGTTTTGTGTATAATACCATACGTTTTAACCTATGCTATCCCAGGGTTATACGCCCTTATTCCATGGGCTGCTTTGTGTGTTGCCTCGAACAGCTGTGTCAACCCCGTCATATATGGCTTCTGGCATCCAAATTTCAAGGAAGTCATTAAGTGCATCCTTTGTTGCAAGTTCAGTGAGGTACCTCAGAGATGTAACCTTTTGAAGAGACTCTGTCAAAGTAAAACTGAAAAATTAGAGACAACATCTCAAAGAAGAGAAATCTCCACCAGTGATACCAAACTTTAAGTAAATTTTATATTTGAACCGCCCCTCACCCCCGCCCCTAACCCCAAAAGAGGGCTAGAGTTCAAGTTATTTTATTATTCTGCAAGTGTATATGGATGGCTCAAGTAGTCATTTTACAATTTTCTAAAATGTTTCAGTGAAATACTTAATCATTGAAATAAAACAAACGTGCCTTTTGACAATCTCACAAAAATTTAGGCAAATATCTCATCCATCACTCTAGTGGTACCTGTATATGTATCAAACCAAATTTGAGTAAATTTTAACCCCAAAACAAGTTCAATGCAGACAAGTTTAACCATGGAGCTATAAACCCAGGTTTATAGCTCCACGGTTTAACCAATTAGTTTTCACTTTCTGGCAATAAAACTGCAGCCGTTATTTTACTTGTTTTGCTGCCCATGATGCATGGTTTGAGGAAGTAATTGCACATGTTGCCTTTAGAGTTGGTGAAAGCAGTACAGCGTATTGATATGCTTTACACTGCTAGTTATATGCGAGCAAAGTAATAATAAGGAAATAAAGCTCTCGTTGAAACCGGTGTTTGAAATAATCTTTGTAATAGAAACTATGGTAGTAAGTTGAGCAAATGAGTTCGTTGCGTATAACGGAAATTGAAAATATATAATATATATATAAGAAATTACAAAGAAGCAATTTTTGTTAAAATTTTCTTTACTCTTTTCCATAAGGTAAATATGATAATCTATAAGATTGGATAAACAAAGTACTTGGCGTGTTGACTAAATTACTTTTCCATATCCATGTTTGGGTGTTTTTTTGTGCAAAGTGCGCTATTATAAATGTTTCAATTTCACTAACTAGATTGTAAGTGCTATAGAGCGCCAACGTGTAGTATACAAACACTGTATTAACTGTTTTTATAAGTATCCAGAAAATGCAATATTGTGCTAAGAGGACCATCATGGTTATTACGTAAGATTATCCGCATTGAATGTAAACATTGCTTGAAACGTGACAACAATATATTAATATATAATACTTCCCATCTGTGTTGTACTTTTAACTAGTTTTGCTTTATCAAAACCACGAAAAGTAGAAGTAAAATTTGCTTCTGAATTAATGCACACACAGTACACGCAGTGTGTGTGTGTGGGGGGGGGGGTAGGGATAGGGGTGTCGATTTGTTGAAGTTATGGACTACCAGCCTGTTGGAGGAGCTTTGGGAGCCTTCATTTGGTCTGTAACATGTACGTCTACGACGCTTTAATGATTCGTTCTTATCTTTCTATTTAAATTTTGAACATATATCGGACCTTACTTGTGTATACACCATAGGACAAATTTAGCGTTCTACATTATTGCAAAACCTTATACCTGTGTTACAATATCCTGTGTTAAATTCCTTACATATCGATTCATAAAGAAACACTTATTCAAACTTGAAAGTTTTTTTTGATCAATCCTTCACGAGGTATACTGCTATTGAAAAAGGAGACTTAGAGATTAGAATTTATACAAAATATTAAAATAATGATCGCTGACGTCATACTTTTTTGTTCTTACAGTCTGATGAATGTAAACAAAAATAAACTGTGAAAAGGAAATTTCTGTGAATAACAGAATGCCAGCAAAGTTAAACCCAGGCAGTTACAATGATACTGTACATGTGGTTTTTCATTCCATACACCAACTATAATTCTAATTGAGAAAACGAAAGCGGATCTTTTTTGAAGTGTTCAGTCCTATTTATATATCTCTCACGATTCTAGCTATACCAATCTGCCAAAACTTGTAAAGAAAGAATATAAAATATTTTTGAAACCACCGATATTAAAGGGGTTTAAAATCGATAAACTGCCCCATGCAGTTCGACTGAATTTAGTTCATGATCAATTGATTGACAATGTTGATTGACAATGTTGGTTATTCGGTAGGAGCTGTTGTCTAATTCACTAGGTTTTTTGACCGTTGGACATGTACTGAGTGGGTGTTTTCATATTCTTAACACACATTTAACCGATTTCTAGATTGTCGATGAAGACGGTTTCTATACATCAGTACTATTTAATACCGTGCGAATCAACAGTGCTTCAATTCAAGTATCTCAAGGTGAGCTAACTTTATCATTTGCATTAAGAACATCTTAACTGTTTGAAAAAGAATCTTTTGAAAAGACAAATGATTTTTTTTCATAATTTGACAAATTATTATCACAAGTGAAACATGTTTCATAACCGATAACATGGTATAACGTCAATACTGCTGGACTACTAAGTTAAGCACATAAACTATGTATGTAATATAATAATGCTTAATATTCTTGTCATCAAAAGTAAAACTGTGCAGGATGAATATAAAAATGTGTCCATGGCAGATGATTTATATATATATATATATATACATATATATATATATATATATATATATATATATATATATATATATATATATATATATATATATATATATATATATATATATATATATATATATATATATATATATATATATATATATATATATATATATATATATATATATATATATATATATATATATATATATATATATATATATATATATATATATATATATATATATATATATAAAAACACTGCACACACACACCAGTGGCGGAGATTTCTTGTCAGAAGTGGGGGGGTTGAGGCCATTGATGAAATAAAAAGTCATAACTGCTGGCTCACTATCTAAGTGGAGCGCCACCATAAGTTGGCGCGAAGTGCACAAGAATTTTTTGGCAAATATTGCCTCCCAGATTGCAGTAAATGGCACTGCCCAGGCCTTGAAAAGCTGGATTTAACCAGGGGTGTATGCAGGATTTTCTAACCCGGGGGGCGCGTATTACTATCTAAGCGGAGCGCCACCATTGGTTGGCGCGCAGCGTACAAGAAAATTTCTGGTTTTGGTACCCCCAGATCACCGGAAATGGCACTTGAAATGGCTTGAAACTGACCAACCATATGTACACTTTTGCCTGACAACCAAGTTTTTTCCAAATACTTTTTTTCTCATCTATAACCTTTTTGAAGATTGTCACCAGTCACACATCATGTTCGACTTCATCACATATCCTGTGGATCATTGCTTTTGTAGGTGATTCTTCATCGCGGCCCACAATATCCGTCAGCCCCACTGTTCAGAATTTGAAAATTCACAATTCTCGTGAATAAATTCACTTCAAAACATACCCATAATGTTGCACAAAATATCATCTATGGGCAACCGATATAGAAAAACCTCCTTCAAACCCTAACAGACGGGTCAAAATTGCACGAGTATGATGAAGTATGATGAAGAATGTTGGTTAGGGAATTTTCGAAAATTCAGACGGCTACTAAAAAATTTCGTTGAAGGAAATAAAAAATATACCAGATATTTCCGAAACCGAACACTACACACATCGACAGTTTTGACCATGGGCGCAGATCAGTCTTGGATAATGGTGGGGACGCGTGTCTGTTCTATGACACTATCTAAGCGGAGCGCGACCATGGGTTCGCGCGTAGCGTACGATTTTTTGGGGCAAATATACCTCCCAGATCGCCGGAAATAACACTTCCCAGACCTAATGATGCTCCTAAACCTCCTCAAGTTTTAGATCTCATTGCTTAGAAATTTAGTTTGGAGAAATACATGGGCGTCTGCAGAAAGAAAATCAGGGGACAAATAATCCAAGTAGACTTTTGTATATACGATGGGTCTGGGGTCCTCTCCCAGAAAACAAATATAGACTGCCGCAAATGCGATTTGTGTCCTATATTTAACAACTGTGGATAAAATACAATAAAATGAGAACTGCTGCATGTCATTTGCACAATGCTGGATCAAACTGCGCCAAAGTTCCATACAGGGGAACTTGAAATGCAAAGACAAATTGGTGGGGACACGGTATATCATGTCCCCACTACTGAAAAAGTTGGTGGGGACGCGTCCCGCTATCCTCATCAGGATCTGCGCCCATGGTTTGGAGGCTGTTTATCGTGGAACGCCATTTTCATGCTCACTGATATGATGTGATATCTGCTGTTTGCTTTACAAATTCGAATAATTTTGTCACTGTTCCTCCCTCTTCCCGTTTTCTTGCCGTATTTTCTACTCCATCCTTTGGTCCTTTTCTCTCTTTCTTCTTTTTCTTTTCCTTCCTTCACCTCGTTGAAGTTGGCAAGTGTATACAGTTCCAAAGCTATTCAACAGCAACAAAACGTTATTTTGTGTATTTCTGTTGTGGGGTGAAGTTAGCGCTATGAGCTACAAGGTCCAATGCGCAAGGTGGGGGAAAGGGGCTAGAAATAATGTGTCGGTCAATTCTAACTCGGTTTTCGGTCGTTAATTGTTGATGTAGCCTACCAGGTAAAAGGTTGAAATGACTTTAACAATTTCAAATTTAATAATTTGATTTATTATGCCATTTGGAGCACATAACATAGGCTATAACAGAACCTTACTGGCAAAAACTAGGGGGGGTTGATTGTGTGGGCCAACCCCCCCTCTTCAAAAAGTGGGGGGTTAAAACCCCCCTGTTTCTCCGCCACTGACACACACACATATATATATATATATATATATATATATGTTGATACTAGATGAGACTAGTGGATATATTTTATTTAAATTGCAGTTAATTTAAAATGCGCAATAATTTGCATATTAACTAACAATACTTTCTCATTACTTTTATTGGTTAGGCCTACACAGTTGTGTGTCTTCAACTTCAAATACTGTATTTTGCGGATGTTTCTATATATATATATATAAATCAACACCTCTTGGGGTTTGGCAGGTACGGGTATATGAAAATATACTCAACTTCTTGGAAAACAGAACATTTGAAAGCTAACTATTCGGTAAATATCATCCTTCGTCTATTTGCATTTCCCCCCTAAATTATTAACCAGTTTAAAAATATCTAACACGACGTTTAATCACTCTTTTTCAATATCATCTTGTGTTTAATCAGACACGTAGTCAGTAATTTTGAGGTAGAGCAGGGGTTCCCTAATTGGGGTGCATGAAGCCCCAGGGGTGCGTGAGTCCATCCCATGGGATTCATGAGACGTTTCTGAAAGTCAAAACTGGAGTACTTTTTGTTGAATTAAAATCTGATATATCATATAATTTAGTAATGTACAAAAGTCGTATCTATCGATCAACTCTTTTCGCATTCCATACGCATATGTTGCCATTGTAGTACCGTACCGTGCATGTGATAAATAACTGAATTATGAAATATTTGTTCATCTCTTGTTTTTTTTTCCATTACAATATTACACTTTGAACCTGATCTTTTACGAAGTACTGTTATGTGTATTATAGTATATTAATGACTCAGATCGAGTCTCGAAAAGTTGGGGTTCGTGGACAACTCTGACATCCACAGGGGGTGGGGGTAAAGTTCAGGCGCGTAGCCAGTAATTTGCCAAGGGAGGGCGAAACTGTAGATTCGGCATTGCATACTATCTAAGCATATAGCGCCACCATAATTTAGCGCGAAGCGTACAAGAAAATTTTGGCTAAAAGAGCCTCCCAGATCGCTGGAAATGGCACTTCCCAGGCCTTGTAAGTTGCATCTTAGCATTTTCTCTTTTGAAAATACTAGCGATATCATAAAAACATTAAAAAAATTAAAAAATATGCTCAAGGGGGGGGGGGGGGGCTGCCCCTTCGCCCCCTTGGCTACGCGCCTGGTAAAGTTATGGAAACCCTGCGGTAGAGGGATACCAACAATATGTGGAGGAACACGATACTCGTATCTTATCTCATAACTTGTAAAGTTTTTGCATATATGATGATGACACAGATTGGCGGTGGGGGGGGGGGGGGTGTGGAACTGGGGAGCATATGGTCTGCAAGGAGGATGAGGATATGGGCACAAAGCAATTTTTTTGCGTGACGTTGTAGCTCTTTTATTGTTGTTAGAAGGCTTTCACAACTCGGGGCCCTTCTTCAATTTTTGACCCCTGATTTAGCTTACGTTTAACGATTACCGAGGTAACTATGCGGGCATCTTTACTGGCAAATTGACGAAAGGGACATAGTAGTTGTCGCCGTCTGCCAGTTTTGAAGGTATATTACGGCAGGTAATGGTAGGGGCACTGACGGTATCCTGCCTTTAGTAAGGTGTGGCTGTTATTTAATTCTAACGTGATATAAGTTTAGACCAGTTATGACCTTACTTTAGGACATCAATTTGGTGAGAGTATAATGATTACATACCGTATACAGGGGGGGGGGGGGGAGGGGTAGGAGTCGGGAGCACTGAGGACACGTGCCCCCCAACATTTTTCCAAAAATAGCAAATGTGCCCACTGGCAAATAAAATGTGCCCCTTTGATGAAGAACTGTCTTTTGAATATCTTAAGCCTTTGATTTTAATAGTCTTAAAAGTCTTAATTTTAATATTTTATTTTAATAATTTATTTTTAGTCTGTACATGCTATTTTTAAAATGGCATCCCATATCCTTTGGAAGCACGGCCGGTTAACAATAAACAATCTCAATAAATAGTATTGATAGCATATACAAGCACATCATATATATTTAAGTGATATGGCCGGTGTGTATCGGTATATAGCATAACGAGTGGTGGTTGTGGAATGAGAAAGTGCCCCTCTGATGTTGTGCCCCCACCCCTCTTTTTGGAAGCTTAATTCCTACCCCCGGCATGATCGTATAGATTTACTTCCCAAAAGTTTGCTTTAATTGACGAGTTTTTGTTGTAATAAACTTTTGCAGAAAAAAAACACCAGTATGGAGAACATTTCAACGACAATGGCAACCTCAACTACATCCGAGGATAGTCCGCAGGGCCAAACTTCTACTCCATTTCGATTTGATGATCCTACACATAGGCTGCTGGTTGGACTAGCCTTCCTACTGATTGCTGTCATCGGTGTTATCGGCAACAGTCTCCTCCTTTTCGCTGTCATGCTTTCGAGGAAGCTACACACGACCACTAATATTTTCGTCGTTAACTTGGCAATTTCTGATCTTATTGGTTGTTTAACGTTACCATTTTCGACTGTCATCTTTGTTAGCCAACATTTTCAATTCTCCGACAGCTATTGTATAGTGGTTTCAGGGGTTCTGTACATGATGTTCCCGGCGAGTGCAGTTAACCTCATGTTGATTGCGATCAACCGCTACACATTGATCACAAAAACTCAAAGAACTTTTCAGAAAATCTACACCAAAAGAAATATCTCGATAATGATAATATTCAGTTGGCTGTACGTTATATTAGTGACTTTTGTACCCCCTGCATTTGGAGTGGGTGCTCTCGGTTATTCCAAGAGATATCAAACGTGTTCCATTAGTTCGGAAAACCCTTTAACGGTTTACCATCTGGCTCTCAGGTTAGCTCTCCTAACAGTTGCTGGTCTCGTCATTACCACCATGTGTTACATTAAAATATTTCTCTTTGTTTGTAAGGCTACTAGCGACATGGAGCAAAGAAACATTAGTTCAAGTTCATTGGAGCAAGTACGTAAACGACAAGTGCGGGTCACTAAGAATCTTTTCCTAATCGTGTGCTGTTATGTACTTTGCATAACTCCTTACGTGGTGTCATATTGTATTCCAGCTGCAAGAAATTTGCTTCCGTGGAGTTCTGTTTTCTATTGTGTAAACAGTTGTATAAACCCAATTATTTACGGACTTTGGCATCCTAATTTCAATGAGATATTGAAACATATTTTGAAATGTCAATTCAGTGAGATACCACAAAAGTCTAAACTTTTGAGTTGGGTGTTGAAATCTGGACCAGGAAACAAAGAACCTTTCACTATTACCACAGGTAGCTGTTAAGGTATAGGTTAGCATTTCAATTCGTACCCAGAACTACAGAAACGAATTTTACAGGGTGCAATTTTACATGCAGAGGATGTTTTTATTGGGGAGGGGGGGGGGACCAGAGAAAGGCTGGTTCCTCTACCACCACACTATCTGCAGGGGCGTCGGAAGCTATTTGGGATTGGTACGGCAGATCAGAGTGATATCATAATTATCGGGGGGACGTTTGGTAGGTGAACCTACGCTACGCGCCACCATGCATGGTTGGCGCGTAGCGTAATGGAGAAAATTTGAAAAAATGCCTCCCAGATTGCAGGATACTGCACTTCCCGAGTTTGAAAACAAGACACCTGCCATGCCAGAGTTGTCACATTTGGCGCAAACGAACCGCACGGGTCCCGCGGAAAGGATGTGACACCCAGGCATGCTCGGGGAAGGAAGAAGTAGCCTGATTCCCCGAGAGAAGGGGCCAAGGCCCCAGACAGGATGCGACGCCCAAAGTCAATGGGGAAACCTGTACTTACAATACTGGCGCTAGCGTCGCGATCTGAGGGAAAAACGGAAAGCCTCATAAGTCGGCCATCCTTGGAAGGAATGCCTTCGTGATTCTTTTCATGATGGTTAGAATATAGATATCAGTGAAAAACACTTACAACTTTGGTCCTCATAAATAGATAAAACAGATTCACGAATTGGGCGTAAAAGCACTGCTATACCGCATATTTATGCATTGCAAACTGGTGTTATACACTGATCTATATATACTAGATCAAAGGCGCTATACTGTAATTACCCATTTTGGTTCTTTATTTTTTGCCATTTTTTTCTTCTTAGTCCTACTTTTTTTTTTTGCGCCGTGAATATTGGTTCGGCGTTCGCCGTCCTGCCGTACCGGCTCCGACGCCCCTGATCTGTTTTGTTCATCATACATCAGCGTTAGTCTGAGAAAACGATCCAAACCATGTCTTATCTATGCACGTATGTAAAATAGTAATGAAACTTCGATTTTGGTTGTTGTATATTGTGAAATGGTAGGAATAAATAAAACTAAACTAAATACACTAAACTAAAGATCCATTACTAAACGGTAGTCTGGTGCTACCTGTCTGTGATAGCAGGGTAAGACAAGTAACAATGGTTATGAACTGCATTAGTTGAAGAGAGGGAAACGACCATCAGAGGGAGATGCAGTGGCTAATCGAGGGTATTAATAAAGGAGAGCTAAGGTGCCGTCTGATCGCTGAAACCGACTCCCATGTTCAAAGGTTTTGAGGCTTATTTAGGCTATAACTTAGGTCTGCATGCAAGGTTCAGCTAACAACTGCATTTAAGTTATGTAGGGTTGATTAGAGGTGGGGTGGGGGGTTGGGAGGAAACATCTGGAATATATTTAATGTTACCATAGATTTAACTATGCAGGGGGCTCATATCTAGGAAATCCTAAAGTATAATAAACCTGCTCATATATGGGATGGTCTCACAGAGTGAATGATATACTTGTATATATTTGTCAGAGGCAGAAAAGGTCCATAAATGGTGATCGTAAAAGGGGAGAGGGGGAAGGGGGCAAAAAGCAACTGGTTTATTCATTGTCCACCCTCAATTACTTCACCCCTAAAATGTTATCCTCAATGTAATTGCAAACAAGAAACTGTATTGCCTTGTGTAGGTAGTATAAAATGATATCTGTCTGTGCAGGGGCTGTTCCAAGATAGTAAAGAGGGGTGTGGCCTTAAGGTCATTGAAGCTGACTTCTGTAAAAGAAGGTCTGTGGTTTGTCACCCAGAAAAAAAGAAATAAAATATTTTAGGCATGAATGATGGCTCATTCTGAGGCTTATTAAGCTATAAATTAGGTCTAGATGCAAGGTTGTGATTATAACTACTTATAAGGGTGGGGGTGTGGTGGGGGGGGGGGGTGGGGGGTCGCGGTGTACAACGCACAACCACCTGGACCAACGCCTGCTGTCTGTCGGTCAATCTATCTGATACTTGGTAAGTTTTCTTTGGGAGTCATTTAGGGTGAACTCTCGACCGACTAAGAAATTGGTTGTAAATACGATATCCAATGTACATGTTTTAACGAGACAGGAGATACAAACATAATCATAGTTTGTTGATCTTTAATGTATGCATTAACGGTTAGAATTCAATGTGTATTGCTTCATATGATAATCGGACACCAATAGTTCATGGGTTTTTACAACTTCCACATCTTTTTTGCGAGTTGAAACAAGATTAATATATATTCAGACTAATTTGCAAAAAGAGATTTCTTTCTGGTGATTTTTGTCAGTTGTAAGTTCACGAACAATATGAAAGATGAAAATATTATAAACTCACTTGCCATTCGTGAGGTCGTTCTTTGATCTGCTGCCGGATAGAATCAAAACTTAAAAATGTCTCGTTTAAATTGAAAATCAAACATGATATCATCGTGACTTGAAAAGTTTCGTCTCATAAACTTTTGTAGTACCTATTTAATACTTGAACATTTCCTTAAACTGTGGATGCCAAATCCGTTAAAAAAGGGATTGGCACAGCTTTTTGCAGTGATGCATACATTTGCCAAAGGTCGCAGGTGAAAGAGAGCCGGAGCTTGGCGTAGAAAGGAAAACAAATAAAATAAATATGGAGTCGTTATTAAACCAACATAAACACACATAATTAAACATTTTCTTAATTACGTTCATTTGTCATTTAACAGATTAACTAGAGCGCCATCTCTTTGCTAATTTGTATTTTCTCTAATTTTGACTGGATTTGTGAACAAAATCAAATATGGAAGAGTAGCAAATGGTTGTCATGACGATGCATGGAACCAACCCCTAAACAACTCGTATAAGTATATCATACTTTGTTAACGGATTATCAAGATAAACCGCACATGTTCGGTAATGTTTGGAGTACCCCGGCTCACCTATCCAAAGGATAGGAGGGCCACAGACTAATGTAGATACATACACCCAACTAATAAATATTGATCATTATAGTGACACGCCCTATACTTATAAAATCATGTAGTCTACACGCAGTGGCGTCACCAGACTTTTCAGTCTGGGGGCACAGGGGGGGGCACCAGCATTTGATGGGGGGCACTTAGGTGGATACGGATCGCCGTCCTGGGGGAGGGGTCTAAGGGGAGAAGGTGCCCCCCTCCCCTTTGGAAAATTTTCGCACACGAAGGATGGGCTAGATGCAAAATGGTGCCACATTTGATGCTTAATTCGATCTGAAGATATCTCCAGAAATTGCTATTTTTGAGGTAATGATTTTAACAACGCGCAGAATTTTGCAGAGGATATGAACCACATGCTGTCGATATTATGCCTAACCCTATCAATAGAACCTACACTTGTTGAATTAATGTGTACATGACCCCCGACTCCTTTCTTGTCCTTCTCGTTTTCTCCCATTATCTATTAAGATGTAACAGGTTCGACGTGTATAGCCGCTGGTATGGCGTGAGCACTAACACATTCAATGTAAATATCGACACCTGTTGTGATGGCGCGGGTTACGACTTCGATACCCGACGGTCAAGGATAAACTTTTTCATTTTTTCGCAGCTCATTTGAAGAAAATACGAATTACTGTGCTTCTTTGTCCTTATGAAAAACCAACTCAGATGATGGGAGTTGAATATAACAAAATATATATATATTTTTACCAACCCAAATCTCAGATGGAGGGGCACTCGGGGGGGGCACCAGATTTTCCAGGGGGGCACGTGCCCCCCTGGCCCCCCTTGGCGACGCCACTGTCTGCACGGTTATGGGTCATCAGATAATATATTTTACAAGTATCATAAGGATATGGGCACCCTCCACAAACTTGACGTAGATGATACTTACTATTACGACGCAGGGGTTACCAGGGGTTCCCGGGTATATGGTGGATCGTAACTAAAATAAGTAACTACCACAAATATTAATATTGCCAATGACATCTGAAATTTGCTACATTAGCGACGAACATATTCGTCAACGTTTCAACATTCGGTGAAATAATGATAGAAACCTTAACATCGTTATAGGTCGTCTTCAAACGAGTTACTGTTGACTTGGTCATTTTGTATGCCCTACGTAAAAAATATAACACAAGAACCTTTCTTGTTCATATACGAGTATTTGCTATAGGATTAAGTTATTGTTATAAATTATTTGTAATTTAAATATATTATTATGTACGTATATAATAAAGGTCTAACGCATATGGCATCAAACGAAAAAAAAAATTACTATATTATTAACAATGCATGCCTACGACGTTACATGCATGAAGCACACATTACTTGGAGCATAAATTTGGGAATTTCCTCTTTCCATTTGATCTATCTCATCTAAAATGTGGAGGGCAGCAAGCTTCCTCCCATCAAACTTAATAGCCGTCACGGGATGTTTATCAGTTCGGTACATGTATGGAGAGGGCATAGACGTATGTGCATTGCATAGAGTGAAAACGCACAGTCACGAGGTTCAACAGACGTGCAACGCGTGTTGAGAGTTTTGACGCCTGTCTCAGGTAAGAAAGGACCTCTTTAGAACCGGAGGGCGGGGGGGGGGCGAGGATGGGGTGGTGGTGGGGGAGCGATGGAAGAAACGTTCTGGTTGTAAGCGACTCATATTTTAACGTAAAGTTGAGTGATAAAAGTAGACCGAAGAAAATTAGTATAAAAAGGTCTTAACTACACAACTGAGAAACCATGTTGAGATACTTACCCCTGACAAAAAACAAAACAAAGTACAAGCAACTCACCAGAAATTGTGACAAGTTGTTCGTTCCCATGAGGAGTCTAAAAAGATTTCAAACATCCTTTTTATACCCATAACAAGGATAATTTTTTCGTCTGCATTTCAGGTATGAGTATTAGCCACTATGGATAATGATAATACATCAACATACGGTACAATTTCAAACGAAATCTTGACAACAGAGTGGTTATTCTATTTTGACGATCCCACTCAACGCCGACTCATAGCCCTGGGTTACCTGATAATCACTGTGATCGGTATGTTTGGAAATGGTCTGGTGGTTTCCTCGGTCTTCGTCTCCCGTAAACTACAAACGACGACGAATGCATTTGTCGTAAACTTAGCCATTTCTGATTTCATGGGTTGTTCGACGTTGCCATTTCTGGCAGCTACTTACATCAGTGATGATTTACCATTCTCGCACGGCTTCTGTGCGGCACTGTCCGGTTTAACTTACATCATGTTTTCTGCTAGTGTGGTTAACTTGGCAATGATAGCTCTAAATCGATTTTACTTGTTAACTAAATCTAAGAATGCGTACTTGAAATTATACAATAAGAGAAATATCAGCCTGATGGTAATATTAAGTTGGACATATGTTGCCTTGGTAACATTTATACTCCCTTTTTTTGGAGTAGGTGCTCTGGGATACTCCAAGCGTTATCGCGTATGCACACTTAATTCGGATAACGAACTAACCTTGTATTACACAGCTTTGAGACTGACATTGTTACCCGTTACTTGTCTAATTGTAATAATATTCTCTTACATTTCCATCTTTCGTTTTCTCATTAAATCTGGACAAACACAAATTAAATACAAAAAGTCGAAACCCTCTGCAAAGGCACCTGGCAGTACAAAAGACATAAACAACCGCCAAATGAAAGTAACGAAAAATCTGTTCGTCATCGTCTGCGCATATGTTTTGTGTATAATACCATACGTTTTAACCTATGCTATTCCAGGGTTATACGCCCTTATTCCATGGGCTGCTTTGTGTGGTGCCTCGAACAGCTTTATCAACCCCGTCATATATGGCTTCTGGCATCCAAATTTCAAGGAAGTCTTTAAATGCATCCTTCGTTGCAAGTTCAGTGAGGTACCTCAGAGATGTAACCTTTTGAAGAGATTCTGTCAAAGTAAAACTGAAAAATTAGAGACAACATCTCAAAGAAGAGAAATCTCCACCAGTGATACCAAACTTTAAGTAAATTTCATATTTAAACCCCCCCCCCCACCCCCGCCCGAACCCCAAAAGAGGGCTAGAGTTCAAGTTATTATATATTCTGCAAGTGTAGTATGGATGGCTCAAGTAGTCATTTTACAATTTTCTAAAATGTTTCAGTGAAATACTTAATCACTGAAATAAAACAAACGTGCCTTTTGACAATCTCAAAAAAAAAAGATGCATGGTTTGAGGAAGTAATTGCACATGTTGCCTTTAGAGTTGGTGAAAGCAGTACAGCGTATATTATATGCTTTACACTGTTAGTTATGCGAGCAAAGTGATAAAAAGGAAATAAAGCTCTCGTTGAAACCGGTGTTTGAAATAATCTTTGTAATAGAAACTATGGTATAACGCAATAATTTGAGCACATGAGTTCGTGCGTATAACGGATATTGAAATTATGATATAAATAATATATATATTTATATAAGAAATGACAAAGAAGCAATTTTTGTCTAAGTTTCTTTACTCTTTTCCATATATAGTGTAAATATGATCTTTAAGATTGGATAAACAAAGTACTTGGCGTGTTGACTAAATTACTTTTCCATGTCCATGTTTTTTTTTTTTTTTGCAAAGTGCGCTATTATAAATGTTTCAATTTCACTATCAATTTTCACTAACTAGATTGTAAGTGTTATATATAGAGCGTTAACGTGTAGTATACAAACACTGCATTAACTGTCACTATAAGTATCTAGAAAATGCAATATTGTGCTAAAAGGACCATAATGGTCATTTCGTAAGATTTTCCGCGTTGAATGTAAACATTGCTTGAAACGTGGTTACAATATATTAATATAAAATACTTCCCATCTGTGTTGTACTTTTAACTAGTTTTGCTTTATCAAAACCACGAAAAGTTGAAGTAAAATTTGCTTCTGAATTAATGCACACATACGTAGACGCAGTTGGTGGGGGTGGGGGTAAAGGGGGGTATGGTGAAGCCATGGACTATTCCAGCCTGTTGGAGGAGCTTTGGGAGCCTTCATTTGGTCTGTAACACATATGTCTACGCCGCGTTAATGATTCGTTCATATCTTTCCATTTAAAATTTGAACATATATCGCACCTTACTTGTGTATACACCCTAGGGCAAATTTAGCGCTTTACAATATTGCAAAACCTTAAGCCTCATTGGGTTCGTCCGCCCCCTCCCCCCCCCCCCCCCCACCTCAACATTTGTCGTATTCGCACATAAATGGACATTCATCAATTGAACTTTTAAGTGCGTGTGTTCTGCAAAAGTGATGCTTCATAATATATATATATATATATATATATATATATATATATATATATATATATATATATATATATATATATATTTATATATATATATATATATCTATATATATATCTATATATAAATATATATATATATACATACACACACACACACACATATATATATATATGTATATATATATATATATATATATATATATATATATATATATAAACACATTAAGGGTCACCAAGTATTGGCCCATTGTTTTTTAAAACTAATTTATAACAGCATTTTCCTATATATTGTCTATGATCCTCGATCTAATCCATAAAGGAGTGTTAAATATCTGCGTGTGGATTACGACTTTTAGATTTGCAGTGACACGTTTGTTAAAATGGCGGTGACTATTGTCTGACTTTTCTAGCAAATTTCGGGGGCAATTCTGAAAAATGTTAAATGTGTTTTCATCTAAAGTTTGCTCAGTTACTACTTTTTCCCCTCCTATTTCGATGACTTCGGACGTACATACATATGGAACGCGAAAAGGACCACAACATATGATGATGTTTATGATGATCTAATTTTATACGTTCATGTACTAAAAACTTACGATCATGTACTAAACATATACGATGATGTACTAAAAAACTAAGATGTACATCAAAACATATACGATGATGTACTAAAAAACTAAGATGTACATCAAAACATATACGATGGTGTACTAAAAACGTAAGATGTACATCAAAACATATACGATCATGTACTGAAAACTTGTGATGATGATGAAAAAGCGGAAGTTACAAAAAAGTGGCGTATGAATATCCATTTTTGTCGTTTGAATACGCGTATGAATATTCATACATGGGGCGGTGCTTATATTGGATGAATACACGGGGTCGCTATTATTTTGCTCCCTGGTACGAAGGTTAGTCGCAACGTACGTAGTCATATACTTTCGTTGAAATAATAATACATGTAATGTTAGGGATAGCCTAGCTCAAGTATGTGTATAGGCCTGCATTACTTAGCCTACGCGGGATTTTTAAAATAAAACAATATACTACTAGTACTACTAGCTATAAGAAATGGATTCCCAAGATGCTACAGAAAAACGTTACATTTTTTGTTTACATGATTCAACGTTACTTCTCATTATCGATGAGAGAAACTGAGAACGAACCTCTGCCTCCACTATTATTACTACAGTGTCTAGTTTAGCCTAGGTTAGTAGTAGGGCCTATACTAAGTCTGTAGTACTAGTATAGGGTACTTAGCCTACTATTTACTAGCACTACCAAGGCCAGTAAGGCTAAACGCTCTTACTTTTCTTACTCTTTCTTCACAGTCATAGTCTTATCAAATTGCAACAAGTCTATGTTCTTGATACAGTGCTAACTAACGTTCACGCATAGATACTTTACACTAGACTTTACAAGGCATGGGCTATGAATGATGGCAGTGATTTCGTATGCTGTAGCCTAAATCATGAGGCCTATGTTCAGGCGGTTCCCGTTAGTTTCCTGCCCTAAAAACGTTTCTTACCTCCTAGATCATGGGGAGGAAATTATCATTTGCCAGGGACGAAGTTGATGAAAGCATATTGGCTAGGCTATGTGGAAAGAATAAATTTAGTAGGCCTAGGTCCTAAGTGCAATAACTGTAGGAATTTCTTTTCCTTTCTACCTTTACTACAAATATCTCTTCCCATACAGCCTAGCCAATTTGCCTCCCTTGAAAAGTGTTTCTTTCATTGAAATCGTTATTTTCTCTCCTAAATCTAAAATTACAGTTACTTCAGTACCTAACTCTTTCTACGTAGCCTAGCCAAATGTCTTCTTGCTTGAATTTCACCCCTGAGAAACATTACTTTCCTCCCTGATAGTTTACTTTTGTGATTCTATTTTCAGGTTTACAAGAAATTCTCAAAGTCTGCAGGCAGATGGACCTGTGTTCCTGTTATGGAAAAGAATAGTAACAAGCACATTCCGCAACTGATGAAGGACATATTTAGACGGAGGCTTGATGATGTCAATTCTCAACTAGGAGGTGTTGTTCTTGCCGAGGATGACCCAAGGCACATCTCTGGTACAATTCGCCCAAGCCAACCTCCATCAGCTTCTTTTATAGCATCTTGTAAGTCATCAGAGCAGGATGGGACCAAGCTCTACTTTGTAATGAGTCTAATCTATTAGTCTTCCTTGCATCAGCAAGTGATATCATTTTTTCTTTGGTGGGGGGGGGGGGGGGAATGGAAATGTTGCACAGCTTGTTGCAAGCCATCAGAGCAGGATGGGGCCTAGTTCTACTTTGTAATAAGTCAAATCTATAAATCTTCCTCGCTTCAGCAAGTAACATTATTTGGGGGTGGGGGGGGGGGGGGTAGATTGGAGTGATTGAAACCTGCATGTCTCCTACAACTTTGCAGTAATTTAAAAAGAAGTAGGGGTGGGGGGGGGGCTTCTTTTCTCAAAGTCATCAGTCATGCCAATTGATATAAAACATAATGCATGTACTAGTTTGGAATCAGATTTGGACTCGAAGAACTATTCCTTGTTTTAAATTGTTGTTGTTGTAAAGATCAGCAGACTTAATCTAAGCACATTCATCAATAAAAAAGGAGCAGTTAATTGAACTTGTTATGTGTATTGAAGCTTATTAATGTCCATGTTTCAGAATAAATTAGCACATTAAATTGGAAGATTTTGCAGATTGAAGTAAGAACAGCAGTGAAAGAAACTGTGTGTTTATTCAAAGCTCTGAACCGTTAAGTCAAAGAACACAGACAAATAGAGAAAACCATGATTACGTCTTTCACAAAAAGAAAATGTAATGCTAATAACATGTCTAAAATCTTACTTATCTTAGATCATAGTGGAAACAAGTCTATATTTGGCAAGGAATACAACTGATCAAGAAATACAGAACTGAATTACAAGTGAATGATAAAGTCAAGGAAATACAGGCTATCTTTGACCCAAGATAACTTTGACCTATGGAAAACAATAGCAATCAAATACTCTCCAAGGGCTACTTATTAAAATGTAACAGTAAACCAACTTCTCTTCTTGAGATATGGCATTAGCACTAATGGTCGTAAGCATAACAATGGGATTATCTACCCACCGAGTGTTATCAACATTTGCCATGAAACCAACTTTCACTTCTTGGGATATAAACTATTGTCCTCAAAATGACCTTCATGATTAACAAAATGTATTACCTACTCACCAAGGGCCACCTATATAGCAAGTTTGAAGTTCAACCAACTTTCACTTCTTGATATTGTTTATAAGGTTTCAAGAGCTGAACATTTGTTGACCTAAAATGACCTTTTACCTCCATGAAAAACAATAGGGTTCATCTACTTACCAAGTGCTATCTACATAGCAAGTTGGATGTCCAACCAACTAACACTTTTTGAGATACTGTTTTTACACAGATTTCAAATGTTGACCTCAAATGACCTTTGAACTCGATGAAAAACAATAAGGATCAATTAGGAACAATAAAGACTACATATACCAAGTTTGAATTCAAGCAACTTGTACTTCTTGAGATGTTGTGTGTACATATATCAAAAAAGAGTGCCGGATGGGTTTCAAGCAGTTGCATTACCAGTTGTCGATGCTGTTGAACATCTACATTACCAACCATTGCCTAAGAAGAAAAGTGAAGAAAAAAGAGTATCATTTATTTTGTGTAAGTTACAATATCATTGCTTTTGATGATAGACAGCACTGATTGATTGTGTCGCTTTGGGTGTTTAATATACATGTGATATAAGAAGATAGACTTAAAATATATTGTTTGAAAACTACACCAAGTACTACGAAGTGCTCTGTTTTTCAAAACTTGCTTTCAGACAAACTGTGTTTTGCTTCCAAAAAGGATTAGCAAATATAACCCTTTGATAATTGATGTCACTGTAAAATAACTATTTTCAGTATCACAATCTAGCCAGCTAATTATGTTGCTAGTATTCTATAATTGAGCAGGCCATTCTGTTATTACACCAGGCGCGTATCCGGGGGGGGGTGCGTTGGGGGCGCGCGCCCCCCGAGTAAGAAAAAATGGAGAGAAAAAAAAGAGAAGAAGAAGGGAAAAAGAGGGGAAAAAAGAGGAGGAAGAAGAGGATGGAAGGAAGGGAAAAGAAAAATAAGAAAGAAAAAGGAGGGAACAGAAGAGAACTTATAAAAGTGTGCTATGAAAGCAACTGTGGCTGGTCTTGAACTCGACCGAGTCGTCGGGAAACATGACGCATTTTGGTATTAGCCCAGGATCTATATGCAAACTGCGCACTAGACATAATTTATGTCCTTCGATGCAACACTGTCATGCAGAGATAAAATGTTGTACAACGCGAACTGAATGCTAATCGTTACCCCACCCCTAGAACCGTAACTCATACGATGAATCTAAAAATAAAAATTTCGCATGCGATTTGAGAATTATGAATATCATGTAGCGGATCCAAAGGTGTATCATTGCCGGCGGGGGGGGGGGGGCGGGGCAGACGCACACATCACTTCTTGAGATTGTTCCCACCTGCATGAAAACACGCGCCCCACAACCGTACGCCCACCCCTCTAATCGCTTCCCGATGAGTTACGAAACCAGACCCATCGCATACAAAAGTATACTTGGATTATTTGTCCCCTGATTTTTTTCTGCAGATGGCCAGTATTTCCCCAAACTAAATTTCTAAGCCATGAGATCTAAAACTTAAGGAGGTTTGGGAGCATCATTGGGTCTGAGAAGTGTTATTTCCGGTGATCTGGGAGGTATATTTGCCAAAATTTTCTTGTACGCTACGCGCGAACCCATGGTCGCGCTCCGCTTAGATAATATCAGAGAACAGACACGCGTCCACACCATTATCCAAGACTGATATGTGCCCATGCACCAAAAAATTAACTGTGTCTGATTTTTCGAAATTTCCCTGACCAACATTCCTACAGTAACACATTCTTCCCTCTTCTCGTGCAATTTTGACCGGTCTGTAGGGGTTGAAGGAGGTTTTTCTGTATTGGCTGTCCATAGATGAAATTTTGTGCAACATTGGTATGTTTTGAAGTGAATTTATTTCACAAGAAGTGTGAATTTTCAAATTCTGAACGAATAATGGGCTTAAAACCTTGAAAAGTAGGGCTGACGGGTATTGTGGGCCGCGATGTAGAATCACCTACAAAAGCAATGATCCACAGGAGATGCGATGAGGTCGAACATGATGTGTGACTGGTGAAAATCTTCAAGAAGGTTATGGATGGATAAATAATATTGGGAAAATACTTGGTTTACTCAGGCAAAAGTGAACATCTAGTTGGTCATTTTCAAGCCCGATATGTGCCATTTCCGGTGATCTGGGGGTGTCAAAAACAGAAATTTTCTTGTACGCTGCGCGCCAACCGATGGTGGCGCTCCGCTTAGATAGTCATTCGCGCCCCCCGGGTTAGAAAATCCTGGATATGTCCTGTACACTGAGTTTAATGTTTAAAGAATTACCAGCTGTTACTTTGCACCAAATCCCACAATTATGCATATTGAAACGTACCCTTATATTTCCCATTCGCTCCTGTTGGTGTTCTTCTACCTGCCTCCTAGCTGCAGCTGCTGTTAGCCGGGTTGTCCCTTTGTCTGGTGTTACCTGAGCTAACCTCTCCGTCCTCTACTTTTGCCAGCCCTCCATGGTGTTTCCTCACCAGATGGTTGCTAAGAACGTAGCAAATGGTTACAAATTATAAACGTGTCTTTGGATGAGCTGCTAAAGTTTATTGCTCTCATTTACTGGTGACATATGACTACATGCTATATATCACTTTCATGGAATGGTTGTACACTTTACTATAACATTTATAGAACAGCAGACATTGCATGTTGCCCTAGGTTTCAGTTTCCCGACCTGTTAGTTCCTCCCCTGAAAATGTTAGTTTCCTCTCCTAAAAACGTTACTTTCCTCCCCAACATCAAGGTAGTAAAGTATGGCATTCTGGTTAGGAAACTAATATGCTTGTTGAATGAAACTTAAAAAAAAGGTTACTTACTACACTCACACATAATCATAAAAATCGCCTAAATCATCAATTGCAATTACTACAGTTTTGCAAAGCACTTGCTACAAAGCACTACCTAAATCTCCACATGGCCTAGCCAGTATGCCTTATTGCATTCCCTATGGGAAACGTTACTTTGCTCTCCTGAAAAACGTTATTTTCTCCCATGTTGTTAGAGGAGGAAGCTAACGTTTTTCATGGGAGGAAACTAACGGATCCGGAAACTAACGGCCTCCATTGCGCTACACTCATCATAGCTACATTGCTTTTAGTGCACAATTCACAGCGTGTACATAACGTTATTCAGGCCTAACCAGTGTAAGTCACACACTAATAGGTCTGATTGTACTACAGTAACTAGCCTATGTAACACCGAGTAGAGTGATACAATATCGTTCTAGAGAATGTTTGATTTGATTTGATTTGATTTATTCGCACTCAGATTGTTCAAAATACAAAAATACAAAAATACAAAATACAAAATACACTATTACAAAGACAAAGTAGACAAAGAGGACGGAAAAGAAAAGAACAAAAAGAGTAACAGGAGCTAAACCCATTAGGCTGACTGAACGTCGGCCCATTTCCAATGGGGCCCTATAGACGAAAAATTGCACAAAGAAATGAAGATATTGCACAAAAAACAGAAAAGTGCCTCCCTCTCCCCCCACCCCCAAAATTACATGAGATGCTTCCTTAACTCAGCTCTAAAAAGATGAGAAGACTTAATGGATTTGATATGATTTGGAAGAGCATTCCAATCCTGAATTGCCGTGAAGTAGAAAGTAGAGCTAACACCACCCTTAGCATCAACAACATAGAAATTGTGATGTCTTGAACGAGTCCCCTGGTTATGAATGACAGAGGTTTTGGTGAAATTGGTGGTGAGGTAAGGAGAACTACAGTTGTTAAAGATTTTGTGTGTATGGTTTAACCTAATGAATTTAGCTCTACTCTCTACGGATAACAATCCAAGACCAGAAATTTCCTCCTGCCCAACATGGAATCTCGGGCCTTGCATAAGAATGAAGCGAACCACTTTATTTTGAGTAATCTGAAGCTTCTTTTTAAGAGTATTATTGAGGCCTGTGAACCAAGAAGAAGAAGAGTAGTCAAAAAGACATTGAATAAGGGCCATGCAAAGCAGTCTTCTGCACCGTTGATTCAGGCAACTAGCTTGGCGATACAGAAAATGGAGCCTGGCATTGGCCCTTTTAATAACATCAATGGCATGCTCGTTAAAGGACAGACGGTTGTCGATTAAGACACCAAGGTATTTGACAACGTTAGTAGCAGAAATGGAGTAGTTGCTACTAGTTGTAATTTTGAAGTCACCAGCATTTTTGAGCATGCCATTAGTACCAAAAAGAATTACTTCAGTTTTCTCAACATTGAGAGAGAGTTTGTTGTCAGTAAACCAGTCACTACACGCTTCCAGGGCCTCTCCAAGTCTTTGGGAAATCACCCTGGCGCTCTTGTGGGAGAACAAAATGGCACTATCATCTGCATATAGCAAAAGCTTAAAATCAGTGTTCAATGAAACACACATGTCATTGATATAGCAGAGAAACAGGATAGGACCCAAAATACTCCCTTGAGGAACGCCATAGGTGACCGCCATTGGCTCAGAGAAGCACCCGCCCACGCTTGTGACTTGAGATCTACCGGAAAGATATGAAAGAAACCAGTTAATTGATTTGACACCCATAAGTTTTAGCTTTTGACATAAAATGTGATGGTCAACCGTGTCGAAGGCTTTACTAAGGTCCATCATCACCATACCAGTAAGGAGGCCTTGAGCTTTGCGGGTTTTGATAGTGTCATGCAAATCAATTAAACAGGTGTCAGTAGAAAAATTAGATCTAAAGCCAGATTGATATTTGTAAAGCAAGTTGTTACGGACAAGGTGACTTTCAAGTTGGACAAAGACCGCTTTTTCAAGAATTTTAGAAACAATACACAATATACTTATAGGGCGGTAATTTGCACAATCAGTTCTGCTCTTTTTCTTGTGAAGTGGGATGACTTTAGCGACCTTGAACTCATCGGGAACTTTATCATTGGAAATTGACAGGTTAACAATATGAGTTATAGGGGACGTTAAAATGGAAGCAACATCCTTGATGAACCTTGCTGGAAGATCATCAAGGCCTGTGCTCTTCAGAGGATTGAGGTTCTTAAGCTCTTTTTCAATGAATTCGTCGGTGACTTGTTACGTACCGATCGAGTTCTTGCTGGTTCAATGACTTTCTCTCTTATGTATCCTTGCTACAAAGCAGGTTTTATTTTCACGGAGCGACGAATTTTCTTGTGTTTTTAGGGCATCGTATGCAATGAGATATGCCGTAACTGTCCCTTCGCGCAATACGTATCTCCTCAGCTGATTTTTGTTTACTGTTTACCTTGCTATTCAAAGTACCTTTTCCGTTATACATATTCACAAGGTTCCTTGATTGGGTGGAGTCTATCGAAGTCAAAGTTTCAAAATACGAAAACCAGAAAATGTCATATTTTTGCACTTTTCGGGAATAGTTTGAGTTGAAACTTTACAGTAAGCTTAGTTTACGTCATTGGTATAGTATCCTAGTATTGGAAAATCTCGAGAATCAACGCAAATTGCTGCTTTAATGTGCTTTGCCTTTAATACTATATTTGTTACTTAGTGTACATTCGTACGCACATGTAGTATACTGTATACCTTCCAAACGTACGTACGTTCAAATGCCAAAACAATTTTCGCGGTCTGCTAAATATTCATACACATAGCTATTAAGTATTATTACAGCCAATCCTCAGTGAATATCACACACTTCAAATTAATAATATAGTATGCTACCGGTACCCGTTGATTACAAAGTACCGTACCCCTAGGAATATCAAAGTTGATATCGAAGCCCCGCCCCTAGTGGTTCTTAATGAGTTTATACTGAATATTCATACGCGTATGCAGACGCCACATATGAATATACATACCCGTATGCAGACGCCACTTTTTTTGAACATCACTTTATTAGTACATGATCGTATTTGTTTTGATGTACATCGTACGATTGTAGTACATGATCGTATACTTTTAGTACATGATCGTATATGTTTGGTACATGATCGTAAATTTTTAGTACATGATCGTGTATTTTTAGTACATGATCATAAGTTTTCAGTACATGATCGTATAAAATTAGATCATCATTAACATCATCATATGTTGTGGTCCTTTTCGCGTTCCATACATAGAAAGCTATAAACAAGAAATTCAACCTATTGTCTCCCTCTTGAGATGTCGTGTTAACAACTTCCATGTTCTTCACCTTTTTTATCTCCTCTGGCCGAAGCAATACAAACCCTTTAATTAAGGGCATTTATTAGCTGCATGACTTCAGCCTCACAGACATATATACACACAAACCACATACATATGACAAGACCACACGATCTAAGTCAATTACAATTGCCATCGGGTACGACAGTGTCGAAACTTCCTTATACCTGTGTTACAATATCCTGTGTTAAAATTCCTTACATATCGATTCATAAAAAACACTTATTCAAACTTGAAAGGTTTTTTTTTATCAATCCTTCACGAGGTATACAGCTATTGAAAAAGGAGACTTAGAGATTAGAATTTATACAAAATTTTAAAATAATGATCGCTGACGTCATACTTTTTGTTCTTACAGTCTGATGAACGTAAACAAAAATAAACTGTGAAATGGAAATTCCTGTGAATAACAGAATTCCAGCAAAGTTAAACCCAGGCAGTTACAATGGTACGGTACAAGTGGTTTTTCATTCCATACACCAGCTATAATTCTAATTGAGAACACGAAAGCGGATCTTTTTGAAGTGTTCAGTCCTATTTATATATCTTTCACGATTCTAGCTATACCAATCTGCCAATACTTGTAAAGAAAGAATATCAAACATATTTTTGAAAACCACCGAGATTAAAGGGGTTTAAAATCGACAAACTGCCCCATGCAGTTCGACTGAATTTAGTTCATGATTAATTGATCACTTGAAAATGTTGGTTCTTCGGTAGGAGCTGCTGTCTAAATCACTAGGTTTTTTTGACCGTTGGACATTTACTGAGTGGGTGTTTTCATATTCTTAAAACACATTTAACCGATTTCTAGATTGTCGATGAAGACGGTTTCTATATATCAGTATACTATATAATACCGTGCGAATCAACAGTGCTTCAATTCAAGTATCTCAAGGTGAGTTAACTTTATCATTTGCATTAATAAAATCTTAACTGCTTGAAAACAGTTTTCATGAAAAAGCATACTTTGAAAACACAAATGATTTCTTTATAATGTGACAAATTAATATCAGAAGTGAAACAAACAGAGAAGGCATCGTGAAAATCCCAACTATATTTTATCATGAATTTGAGAAATGTTTCGTAACCGATAACATGGTATAACGTCAATACTGCTGGACTACCGTACTTAGTTTAGCACATAAACTATTGAGTCGCTTCCATTTTGACTTTATGTAATATAATACTATATTCTTTTCATCAAAAGTGAAACTATGCAGGATGAATATAAAAATGTGTCCATGACATATGCTAGATAGCTTTCCAGTCGTTGGTGCTATGTATAGTTATATGAACGTGTGGTTGATATTAAATATATATATATATATATATATATATATATATATATATAATTTCTCGATCTCCTCGCGAAACTCGCCATACAACATGGATATAAAAACAGGGATTGATACGAGCGACCTCAGCGATCAAGACTGGGAGGCCATAAACGATAAACTATCAACGGACTTGACGCCATTACAGACAGAACTTTTCCGACATGATCCAGGTAACCACAATCCCGAAATCTTGGATAGGCTAGGCTGCTCGTTAAGCACAGTCATATATTCAGCTGTACGCAGTCACCCCAATGTTAAAGACATTCACCGTCGGCCATATTACCAAGGCAAGCGTTGTGTAAAGGTTATTGAGGATGCTCATTCACGTGTGAAAGACAGCCGTCGCGCCCTGAACAAAGCTATCAATGAAAACCGGGATAAGAAAGAAGTTGATGCGCTTAGGCAGTCATTGTTCACAGCCTTGCGCTGCTACTCTGAACTTAAGAAGAAATTCAACTCGGCAATTCGGTCGCGCGAAAGGCACAATCAAGAAAAGTTTTTTAGGCAAAACTTTAACGCGTACGTCAATAAGTTTGTTGTGGATGGTCAGAAATCAAGTAAGCAACCAGCTGCAAGATCACAGCAGACATGCGAGACGACACTCCGTGCCTTGTATGAAGATGAAAACGTCATTACGCCCTCTATTGACACCTCGTGGACAATACCCCAACCACAGCCGCAACACCCATTCAACGATGCTGCCTTCACGATCAAAGACGTAAAACAAACTTTGCGTCGAACCCGTTCAAGATCAGCGCCTGGCCCCGACGGCATTTCATATCTCATGTTAAAGAAGCTGCCATGCGTATTACGGTTCCTTGCAACATTGTTTAGTAAAATCAAAGCGTCATGTGAACTGCAGCCAAATGAAGTATCGTCTGTCCCATCTAGCTGGCAGAAGGGTATAATGATTTTCATATTCAAATATGGCAACCCGGATGATATCCAGAACTATCGCCCAATAACACTCACCTCGGGTGTTTCGAAGCTGTTCCACAGTATTCTCAACTTCCGGTTACTGTCGTTCTTGCGAACGAACAAACTGATTGACATATCCACGCAGAAAGGTTTCTTGAACCGCATTATGGGTTGTGCAGAACATACCATGGTCCTAAACCGCTTAACGAAATATGTCAAAAGCAAATGTCGCTCAATGCATATTGCCTGGTTGGACATTCAAAATGCGTTTGGATCGGTGAGACATGACGTCCTCGAATTCAGCCTACAGCATCACCACATTCCTCAGTGGCTGACTACATATCTGTTACAGTTCTATAGCAATCTACAAGTTCAAGCTAGAACTAACAACTTTTCAGTCGACAATCTGAACATTAACATCGGTGTATTCCAGGGTGATACCATCAGCCCAACAATCTTCTTGCTGGTCTTCAACCTGATTCTGCAGTACATAGAGACAAAACGTGACGCGATTGGTGTGCCTTACAAGGCTAATAAGATCATAAGCCTGGCCTATGCGGATGACCTAACGCTCTGTACTCAGCGTCCTCAGTCACTGCAGAAGCTGTTGAATGAACTGAACACACTGATGCTCAACATAGGACTGAAGCTTAAAGCCAAGAAATGTGTCACGTTTTCTCTAACATCAGGGGTATTCGCGCCACATCGAGTTTTCAAACTGGGGGAGGAACAGCTCAAAACCATTGAGGAAAAGCCAATGAAGTTTCTTGGCTGTTATATTTTCCCGAAATACCAATCGTCCCGCGCCTTCCAAATGATAGAGCGTAACATCAAGGATCAAATGAAAACCATAGATGCCCTTCCAATCCGCGGAGAATACAAACTCCGCATATGGAAACAATACTCGTCCGCTGCTTTCTTGTTCTCCCTGACTGTTCATGATTTGGCACTGTCTAGCCTGGAAAAACTTGACGTTACAGTTATGAAATTTATACGCAAATGGCTCCGTTTGCCGAAGAAAGCGAATACGTCACTAATCACACACCGTGAGGGTATGGATTGCAGACTACCTAGCCAGCTCTACCACCGTGGCCATGCCACTGTCATAGAAACGGCACTCGGCAGAGACGCTGACGTAGACCCGGCGCTGAGGGACGCAGTGAGCGACGCAGTCAGCGATACCCAGGTACGAACAGTTGACGAAGCTGTCCAACGAATCAACGAAGCCCAGGATCAGAGTCTCAATAACCTGAGGGAGCAAGGAAACTGGAACCAACTGTTTCATCTTCAAGACGCCGACACGAAATGGCAAGCCACCATACGAGGAATGTCTGAACAGTGTTTTAGCTTTGCCATTCGTTCCCTGAATAACCAACTTCCTGTTGCCAGCGTTTTATGTAAGGTTTGGAACTGTTCGGTGTCTGCCCAATGCGGAGCTTGTCTGGCAAGTCGCGAACTATGTAATGCTCCAGAGCAAACTCTACACCATGTGCTCAGCTCTTGCCAGGTTTCGTTATCACTTAAACACAGGTACACCTGGAGACACGATAACATTCTCTTTGCTCTGCGAGACCTCTACACTTTAACGCTAGGCCCAGCATGGGATATCGCAATCGACGCTACTCGAGACGGGAACACTATCGTATATGACCAGCACACCAGTACCATACCCGCGGATATATTGCCTACTACTACCTGCAGACCAGACCTCACTGCTATAGACAGGCTTCAACGCAAAATTCACATCATGGAGTTGACGTGTCCCTGGGACTCCGCTGAATCCTTTAACAATGCACAAGAAAGAAAATCAGACAGATATGGACCATTGATCGGTGACTTGAGTGATATTGGCTGGGAAGTGGATTTCATAACGGTGGAGATTGGAGTAAGGGGGATAATAGCTCCCGGTACAGTAAAACTTATGTGCAATAGTCTGGGAAAATCGAAAAAATCTATAATAAAGAAATACCTTGCCAAATGTACTAAACTAGCCCTCATGTGCAGCTATACAATATACAATCTTCGGGATGATGCTGACATTTGCCTCACACATATTGTAGATATATAGAGTATATATATATTTTTTTTCAGCAGTTTTTTTTTCTTTTTACTATTTGATCGCATTTAGATTTGTACTTGTCGTTCTCTTAAGTTCTTGTTTGCTTGGTATTGTCTGTCGTTTTAATCCCTTTATCCTTTTATTATCCTTAGTGTGGCTTTCTGCTAGCTGCGGTCGTTGAGACCTGTCATGCTTTTTGTAGTCAATTTTATCTGTATTATGTACATTGAGAATTGATAGAAATAAAAATATATATATACATGCATATATATATATACATATATATATATATATATATACATATATATATATATATATACACACATACACACACATATATATATATATATATTTATATATATATATATATATATATATATATATATATGTATATATATATATATATATATGGCATATTAACAGTATAGAAATATAAACATAGAATGGGGTGTTATGATCAACTCTTGCTGTAAGGAAAAGGATCTGTTCAGACATGTTCTTCAGAAGCATTATATACCGGAAATTGGCCTTAGAATATGTTAAATACTGACAAACCCATAACAATTATTATTATTTAATAAAATTATTATTATTTAATAACATTATTATTTAAAAATAGTAAAAGGTTTTGAAAGGTCATCAGTATTGACCCCAACCCCAAATTTGCTAGAAACTTTCAAAGTTGAATACTTTCCCAGATGTTCTAATAGTTTTGCTTTTTTTTCAAACATTTAGGATTGTTTACATAGATATGTATTCATTTAAATGTATTGATTTGGATAACTACGGTGCTTTTAGAGTTGCATTATAAAGCTTGTTGAAATTTAATCATGTATGGTGACCATTACTTGTATTAATATTCGGGGGCAATACTGATTACCCTTGAACAATCAATTTGCTTACTCATAAATACGACATTTTTTTTGGGTAAAATGATATATTTAATTTAAATTGCAGTTAATTCAAAATGCGCAATAATTTGCATATTAACTAACAATACTTTCTCATTATTTTTATTGGTTAGGCCTACACAGTTGTGTGTCTTCAACTTCAAAAACTGTATTTTGCGGATGTTTTTTTTATATACAAATCAACACCTCTTGGGGTTTGGCAGGTACGGGTATATGAAACTATACTCAACTTCTTGGAAAACAGAACATTTGAAAGCTAAATATTCGGTAAATATCATCCTTCGTCTATTTGCATTTCCCCCTTAAATTATTAACCAGTTTAAAAATATCTAACACGACGTTTAATCACTCTTTTTCAATATATCATCTTGTGTTTAATCAGACCCGTATACTCAGGAATTTTGAGGTAGAGCAGGGGTTCCCTAACTGGGTGCATGAACCCCCAGGGGGTGCGTGAGTCCATCCCATGGGGTTCATGAGACGTTTATGAAAGTTAAAACTAGAGTAGTTTTTGTTGAATTAAAATCTGATATATCATATAATTTAGTAATGTACAAAAGTCGTATCTATCGCCCAACTCTTTTCGCGTTCCATACGCATATGTTGCCTAGTACCGTACCGTGCATGTGATAAATAACTGAATTATGAAATATTTGTTCATCTCTTGTTATTTTTTTTCATTACACTGAGAACTTGATCTTTTACGAAGCACTGTTATGCGCAATAATGACTCAGATCGAGTCTGGAAACGTTGGGGGTTCGTGGACAACTCTGACATCCACAGGGGATTTGTGTTGGGATAAAGTTAGGGAAATCCTGAGGTAGAGGGACACCAACAATATGTGGAGGAACACGATACTCGTATCTTACCTCATAACATAACTTGTAAAGTTTTTGTATATATGATGATGACACGGATTGGTAGTGGGGGGGGGGGAGGGAACTGGGGGGCATATGGTCTGCAAAGAGGATGTGGATCATAAAGCAACTTTTTTTTGGCGTGACGTTGTAGTTCTTTTATTGTTGTTAAAATGCTTTCACAACTAGGGGCCCTTCTTCAATTTTGGACCCCTGATTTAGTTTGATAGTTTACGTTTAACGATTACCGAGGTAACTATGCGGGTATCTCTACTGCAAAATTGACGAACGGTCTATAGCAGTTGTCGCCGTCTAACTGCGTGCATGGTTTTGAAGGTATATTACGGCAGGTAATGGTAGGGGCACTAGTGGTACCTTGCCGTTAGTAATAGGTGTGGCTCTTATTCAATTCTAACGTGATATAAGTTTATTCCAGTGATTACCTTACTTTAGGACATCAATTTGGTGATAATGAGTACAATGATTACATACTGTATACAGGGGAGGGGGGGGGGTTTAGGAGCCGGGAGCAATGGGGGCACCTGCGCCCCACATTTTCCCAAAAAATAGCAAATGTGCCTACTGGCAAATAAAATGTGCCCCTTTGATGAAGAACTGTCCGTTGGATATCTTAAGCCTTTGTTAATTTTAGTCTGTACATGCTATTTTCAAAATGGCATCCCATATCCTTTGGAAGCACGGCCGGTTAACAATAAACAATCTCAATAAATAGTATTGATAGCATATACTAGCACATCACATATATATTTAAGTGATATGGCCGGTGTGTATCGGTTTATAGCATAACGAGTGGTGGTTGTGGAATGAGAAAGTGCCCCTCTGATGTTGTGCCCCTCCCCAACCCTACTTTTTGGAAGCCCTAACCCCTGACCGTATAGATTTACTTCCCGAAAGTTTGCCTTAATTGACGAGTTTTTTTGTTGTAATAAAATTTTGCAGTAAAACACCACCAGTATGGAGAACAATTCAACGACAATGGCAACCTCCATAACATCCGAGGATAGTCTGCAGGGCCAAACATCTACTCCATTTCGATTTGATGATCCTACACATCGGCTGCTGGTTGGACTAGCCTTCCTACTGATTGCTGTCATCGGTGTAATCGGCAACAGTCTCCTCATTTTCGCTGTCATGCTTTCGAGGATGTTGCACACGACCACTAATATTTTCGTCGTTAACTTGGCCATGTCTGATCTTATTGGTTGTTTAACGTTACCACTTTCGACTGTCATCTTTGTTAGCCAACATGCATTCTCCGACAGCTATTGTATAGTGGTTTCAGGGGTTCTGTACATAATGTTCCCGGCGAGTGTAGTTAACCTCATGTTGATTGCGATTAATCGCTACACATTGATCACAAAAACTCAAAGAACTTTTGATAAAATCTACACCAAAAGAAATATCTCGATAATGATTATATTCAGTTGGCTGTACGTTATATTAGTGACTTTTGTACCCCCTGCATTTGGAGTGGGTGCTCTCGGTTATTCCAAGAGATATCAATCGTGTGCCATTAGTTCGGAAAACCCTTTAACGGTTTACTACGTGGCTCTCAGGTCAGCTCTCATACCAGTTGCTGGTCTCGTCGTTACCACCATGTGTTACATTAAAATATTTCTCTTTGTTTGTAAGGCTACTAGCGACATGAAGCAAAGAAACATTAGTTCAAGTTCATTGGAGCAAGTACGTAAACGACAAGTGCGAGTCACTAAGAATCTTTTCCTAATCGTGTGCTGTTATGTACTTTGCATAACTCCTTACCGGGTAGTATATTATATACCAGCTGCAAGAAATTTGCTTCCGTGGGGTACGGTTTTCTTTTGTGTAAACAGTTGTATAAACCCAATTATTTACGGACTTTGGCATCCTAATTTCAATGAGATATTGAAACATATTTTGAAATGTCAATTCAATGAGATACCACAAAAGTCTAAACTTTTGAGTTGGGTGTTGAAATCTGGACCAGGAAAACGGAGAGCTGTAATAACGCACAAAGAACCTTTCCCTATTACCACAGGTAGCTAGCTGTTAAGGTATAGGTTATCATTTCAATTCGTACCCAGTACTACAGAAACGAATTTTACAGGGTGCAATTTTACATACAGAGGATGAGTTTACAAACATTTTACATTAGCTTAACGCAAACAAGTTGTCCTTTAATATTGAGAGATAAAAAAAAAACTTGTTCTTATTTTTTATAACAAACGATATGATGGCACTAACGTTTCACTAAGTCTGAGTGACACGTGACAAAATTTCTGGGAATTGTAATTGATAACAAACTAAATTGGTAAGAGCATATTTCACGTGTTTACCAAACAATATCCCGTGTTAATGGTGTTATCTACAAAGTAAAGAACTTTCTCTCCGAAAAAGTTCTCATATGATTTACAAGGCTTTAACTCTTCCTCATCCTAATTATAGCATATTACTTTGGAGGTATGCTCAAAAAGACTCTCTGCAGCGGCGTAACGCCCATGGGCTCGGACGGGGGAAACCCAGGGGCCCCCGACCAAAGGGGGCCCGCTGCACTGATGTACATAACTTAGAAGAGGGGTACCCTCTTTTTTCTTTTTCTTTTTTAAACGGCACGTTTTCGTTGGAAAAGAAACTATAAACGAGACAATGGACATATTTTTCTGTGCGTGAATACGTTCGTCATAAATCATATGCCCCTGCAACTGCAAATCTTGAGAGACATGTCACAAGTTTCTGAAGTCCTGCAGCTTCTGAATGACTGTAACCTTAGTACCTACTCAAAGCTGTTATCGGCTGTGGTCCTATTTATTACACTTCCAGTCACAGTGGCGACCGCAGAAAGATCATTCTCCAAGTTGAAGCTAATCAAGACTTACCTTATGATTGGAAGGCACCGGCGTTAACCACTGAGCTAACACTACTAAAAATTATTCGTAACTGTAACTTAATTCTCCTTAAAAAACGTAATTCTCCTTATGTAGCTATTCCTGCCTACGCATATTTTTTCTTTAAAAAACTGCTAACTATATGGGTGTGTATGTGTAATTGTGTATATATGTTTAATGCATATACCGGCATGCGTGTATATACAAATGTTTACGAGTTTTAACGTATATGTGCATTAGTGGCAATAGCTATATCAATGTAAATTTATGTATGTCTATCAAGTCAGAATTGGCATGTATTTAGGCTTAACTTCATGTTTTTTTTTGGGCGGGGGGGGGGGGGGGCACCAGACTACAAAGGCTTATGCATATTCTGGTTCCTCTACCACAACACTAGACTGTTTTGTTCATCATACATCAGCGTCAGTCTGAGAAAACGATCCAAACCATGTCCTATCTATGCACGTATGTAAAATAGTAATGAAACTTCCATGACTTTTGGTTGTTGTATATTGTGAAATGGTAGGAATAAATAAACTAAATACACTAAACTAAAGATCCATTACTAAACGGTACTCTGGTGCTACCTGTCTGTGATAGCAGGGTAAGACAAGTAACAATGGTTATGAACTGCATTAGTTGAAGAGAGGGAAACGACCATCAGAGGGAGATGCAGTGGCTAATCGAGGGTATTAATAAAGGAGAGCTAAGGTGCCGTCTGATCGCTGAAACCGACTCCCATGTTCAAAGGTTTTGAGGCTTATTTAGGCTAAAACTTAGGTCTGCATGCAAGGTTCAGCTAACAACTACATTTAAGTTATGTAGGGTTGATTAGAGGTGGGGTGGGGGGTGGGAGGAAACATCTGGAATATATTTAATGTTACCATAGATTTAACTATGCAGGGGGCTCATATCTAGGAAATCCTAAAGTATAATAAACCTGCTCATATATGGGATGGTCTCACAGAGTGAATGATATACTTGTATATATTTGTCAGAGGCAGAAAAGGTCCATAAATGGTGATCGTAAAAGGGGAGAGGGGGAAGGGGGCAAAAAGCAACTGGTTTATTCATTGTCCACCCTCAATTACTTCACCCCTAAAATGTTATCCTCTATGTAATTGCAAACAAGAAACTGTATTGCCTTGTGTAGGTAGTATAAAATGATATCTGTCTGTGCAGGGGCTGTTCCAAGATAGTAAAGAGGGGTGTGGCCCTAAGGTCATTGAAGCTGACTTCTGTAAAGAAGGTCTGTGGTTTGTCACCCAGAAAAAAGAAATAAAATATTTTAGGCATGAATGATGGCTCATTCTGAGGCTTATTAAGCTATAAATTAGGTCTAGATGCAAGGTTGTGATTATAACTACTTATAAGGGTGGGGGTGTGGTGGGGTGGGGGTGGGGGGTCGCGGTGTACAACGCACAACCACCTGGACCAACGCCTGCTGTCTGTCGGTCAATCTATCTGATACTTGGTAAGTTTTCTTTGGGAGTCATTTAGGGTGTACTCTCGACCGACTAAGAAATTGGTTGTAAATACGATATCCAATGTACATGTTTTAACGAGACAGGAGATACAAACATAATCATAGTTTGTTGATCTTTAATGTATGCATTAACGGTTAGAATTCAATGTGTATTGCTTCATATGATAATCGGACACCAATAGTTCATGGGTTTTTACAACTTCCACATCTTTTTTGCGAGTTGAAACAAGATCAATATATATTCAGACTAATTTGCAAAAAGAGATTTCTTTCTGGTGATTTTTGTCAGTTGTAAGTTCACGAACAATATGAAAGATGAAAATATTATAAACTCACTTGCCATTCGTGAGGTCGTTCTTTGATCTGCTGCCGGATAGAATCAAAACTTAAAAATGTCTCGTCTAAATTGAAAATCAAACATGATATCATCGTGACTTGAAAAGTTTCGTCTCATAAACTTTTGTAGTACCTATTTAATACTTGAACATTTCCTTAAACTGTGGATGCCAAATCCGTTAAAGAAGGGATTGGCACAGCTTTTTGCAGTGATGTATACATTTGCCAAAGGTCGCAGGTGAAAGAGAGCCGGAGCTTGGCGTAGAAAGGAAAACAAATAAAATAAATATGGAGTCGTTATTAAACCAACATAAACACACATAATTAAACATTTTCTTAATTACGTTCATTTGTCATTTAACAGATTAACTAGAGCGCCATCTATTTGCTAATTTGTATTTTCTCTAATTTTGACTGGATTTGTGAACAAAATCAAATATGGAAGAGTAGCAAATGGTTGTCATGACGATGCATGGAACCAACCCCTAAGCAACTCGTATAAGTATATCATACTTTGTTAACGGATTATCAAGATAAACCGCACATGTTCGGTAATGTTTGGAGTACCCCGGCTCACCTATCCAAAGGATAGGAGGGCCACAGACTAATGTAGATACATACACCCAACTAATAAATATTGATCATTATAGTGACACGCCCTATACTTATAAAATCATGTAGTCTACACGCAGTGGCGTCACCAGACTTTTCAGTCTGGGGGCACAGGGGGGGGCACCAGCATTTGATGGGGGGCACTTAGGTGGATACGGATCGCCGTCCTGGGGGAGGGGTCTAAGGGGAGAAGGTGCCCCCCTCCCCTTTGGAAAATTTTCGCACACGAAGGATGGGCTAGATGCAAAATGGTGCCACATTTGATGCTTAATTCGATCTGAAGATATCTCCAGAAATTGCTATTTTTGAGGTAATGATTTTAACAACGCGCAGAATTTTGCAGAGGATATGAACCACATGCTGTCGATATTATGCCTAACCCTATCAATAGAACGTACACTTGTTGAATTAATGTGTACATGACCCCCGACTCCTTTCTTGTCCTTCTCGTTTTCTCCCATTATCTATTAAGATGTAACAGGTTCGACGTGTATAGCCGCTGGTATGGCGTGAGCACTAACACATTCAATGTAAATATCGACACCTGTTGTGATGGCGCGGGTTACGACTTCGATACCCGACGGTCAAGGATAAACTTTTTCATTTTTTCGCAGCTCATTTGAAGAAAATACGAATTACTGTGCTTCTTTGTCCTTATGAAAAACCAACTCAGATGATGGGAGTTGAATATAACAAAATATATATATATTTTTACCAACCCAAATCTCAGATGGAGGGGCACTCGGGGGGGGGGGCACCAGGTTTTCCAGGGGGCACGTGCCCCCCTGGCCCCCCTTGGCGACGCCACTGTCTGCACGGTTATGGGTCATCAGATAATATATTTTACAAGTATCATAAGGATATGGGCACCCGCCACAAACATGACGTAGATGATACTTACTATTACGACGCAGGGGTTACCAGGGGTTCCCGGGTATATGGTGGATCGTAACTAAAATAAGTAACTACCACAAATATTAATATTGCCAATGACATCTGAAATTTGCTACATTAGCGACGAACATATTCGTCAACGTTTCAACATTCGGTGAAATAATGATAGAAACCTTAACATCGTTATAGGTCGTCTTCAAACGAGTTACTGTTGACTTGGTCATTTTGTATGCCCTACGTAAAAAATATAACACAAGAACCTTTCTTGTTCATATACGAGTATTTGCTATAGGATTAAGTTATTGTTATAAATTATTTGTAATTTAAATATATTATTATGTACGTATATAATAAAGGTCTAACGCATATGGCATCAAACGAAAAAAAAAATTACTATATTATTAACAATGCATGCCTACGACGTTACATGCATGAAGCACACATTACTTGGAGCATAAATTTGGGAATTTCCTCTTTCCATTTGATCTATCTCATCTAAAATGTGGAGGGCAGCAAGCTTCCTCCCATCAAACTTAATAGCCGTCACGGGATGATTATCAGTTCGGTCGATGTATGGAGAGGGCATAGACGTATGTGCATTGCATAGAGTGAAAACGCACAGTCACGAGGTTCAACAGACGTGCAACGCGTGTTGAGAGTTTTGACGCCTGTCTCAGGTAAGAAAGGACCTCTTTAGAACCGGAGGGCGGGGGGGGGGGGGGCGAGGATGGGGTGGTGGTGGGGGAGCGATGGAAGAAACGTTCTGGTTGTAAGCGACTCATATTTTAACGTAAAGTTGAGTGATAAAAGTAGACCGAAGAAAATTAGTATAAAAAGGTCTTAACTACACAACTGAGAAACCATGTTGAGATACTTACCCCTGACAAAAAACAAAACAAAGTACAAGCAACTCACCAGAAATTGTGACAAGTTGTTCGTTCCCATGAGGAGTCTAAAATATTTCAAACATCCTTTTTATACCCATAACAAGGATAATTTTTTTGTCTGCATTTCAGGTATGACTATTAGCTACTATGGATAATGATAATACATCAACATACGGTACAATTTCAAACGAAATCTTGACAACGGAGTGGTTATTCTATTTTGACGATCCTACTCAACGCCGACTCATAGCCCTGGGTTACCTGATAATTACTGTGATCGGTATGTTTGGAAATGGTCTGGTGGTTTCCTCGGTCTTCGTCTCCCGTAAACTACAAACGACGACGAATGTATTTGTCGTAAACTTAGCCATTTCTGATTTCATGGGTTGTTCGACGTTGCCATTTCTGGCGGCTACTTACATCAGTGATGATTTACCATTCTCGCACGGCTTCTGTGCGGCACTGTCCGGTTTAACTTACATCATGTTTTCTGCTAGTGTGGTTAACTTGGCAATGATAGCTCTAAATCGATTTTACTTGTTAACTAAATCTAAGAATGCGTACTTGAAATTATACTGTAAGAGAAATATCAGCCTGATGGTAATGTTAAGTTGGACATATGTTGCCTTGGTAACATTTATACTCCCTTTTTTTGGAGTAGGTGCTCTGGGATATTCCAAGCGTTATCGCGTATGTACACTTAATTCGGACAACGAACTAACGTTGTATTACACAGCTGTGAGACTGACATTGTTACCTGTTACTTGTCTAATTGTAATAATATTCTCTTACATTTCCATCTTTCGTTTTCTCATTAAATCTGGACAAACACAAATCAAGTACAAAAAGTCGAAACCCTCTTCAAAGGCACCTGGCAATACAAAAGAAATAAACAACCGCCAAATTAAAGTAACGAAAAATCTGTTCGTCATCGTATGCGCATATGTTTTGTGTATAATACCATACGTTTTAACCTATGCTATCCCAGGGTTATACGCCTTTATTCCATGGGCTGCTTTGTGTGTTACCTCGAACAGCTGTGTCAACCCCGTCATATATGGCTTCTGGCATCCAAATTTCAAGGAAGTCATTAAGTGCATCCTTTGTTGCAAGTTCAGTAAGGTACCTCAGAGATGTAACCTTTTGAAGAGACTCTGTCAAAGTAAAACTGAAAAATTAGAGGCAACATCTCAAAGAAGAGAAATCTCCACCAGTGATACCAAACTTTAAGTAAATTTCATATTTGAACCGCCCCTCACCCCCGCCCGAACCCCAAAAGAGGGCTAGAGTTCAAGTTATTTTATTATTCTGCAAGTGTAGTATGGATGGCTCAAGTAGTCATTTTACAATTTTCTAAAATGTTTCAGTGAAATACTTAATCATTGAAATAAAACAAACGTGCCTTTTGACAATCTCAAAAAAATTTAGGCAAATATTTCATCCATCACTGTAGTGGTACCTGTATATGTATCCAACCAAATTTGAGTTAATTTTAACCGCAAAACAAGTTCAATGCAGACAAATTTAACCATGGAGCTATAAACCCAGGTTTATAGCTCCATGGTTTAACAAAGCTTTCACTTTCTGGCAATTAAACTGCAGCCGTTATTTTACTTGTATTGGTGCCCATGATGCATGGTTTGAGGAAGTAATTGTACATGTTGCCTTTAGAGTTGGTGAAAGCAGTACAGCGTATTGATATGCTTTACACTGCTAGTTATGCGAGCAAAGTGATACTAAGGAAATAAAGGTCTCATTGAAACCGTAATAGAAACTATGGTATAACGCAATAATTTGAGCACATGAGTTCGTGCGTATAACGGAAATTGAAAATATATAATATCTATATAAGAAATTACAAAGAAGCAATTTTTACAATTTTATTTACTCTTTTCCATATATAATGTAAATATGATAATCTTTAAGATATACAATGTACTTGGCGAGTTGACTAAATTACTTTTCCATGTCCATGTTTTGGGTGTTTTGTGCAAAGTGCGCTATTATAAATGTTTCAATTTCACTATCAATTTTCAATAACTAGATTGTAAGTGTTATATATAGAGCGTTAACGTGTAGTATACAAACACTGCATTAAATGTCACTATAAGTATGTAGAAAATGCAATATTGTGCTAAAAGGACCATAATGGTCATTTCGTAAGATTTTCCGCATTGAATGTAAACATTGCTTGAAACGTGGTTACAATATATTAATATAAAATACTTCCCATCTGTGTTGTACTTTTAACTAGTTTTGCTTTATCAAAACCACGAAAAGTTGAAGTAAAATTTGCTTCTGAATTAATGCACACACACGTAGACGTAGTTGGTGGGGGTGGGGGTAAAGGGTGGTATGGTGAAGCCATGGACTATACCAGCCTGTTGGATGAGCTTTGGGAGCCTTCATTTGATCTGTGACACATATGTCTACGCCGCATTAATGATTCGTTCATATCTTTCCATTTAAAATTTGAACATATATCGCACCTTACTTGTGTATACACCCTAGGGCAAATTTAGCGCTTTACAATATTGCAAAACCTTAAGCCTCATTAGGTTCGTCCACCCCCCCCCCCAACATTTGTCGTATTCGCACAAAAATGGACATTCATCAATTGAACTTTTAAGTGCATGTGTTCTGCAAAAGTGATGCTTCATAATATATATATATATATCTATATATATCTATATATATATATATATATATATATATATATATATATATATATATATATATATATATATATATATATATATATATATATATATATATATATGTATAAACACATTAAGGGTCACCAAGTATTGGCCCATTGTTTTAAAAACTAATTTATAACAGCATTTACCTATATATTGTCTATGATCCTCGATCTAATCCATAAAGGAGTGTTAAATATGTTAAATATCTCCGTGTGGATTACGACTTTTAGATTTGCAGTGACACGTTTGTTAAAATGGCGGTGACTATTGTCTGACTTTTCTAGCAAATTTCGGGGGCAATACTGAAGAATGTTAAGTGTGTTTTCATCTAAAGTTTGCCCAGTTACAACTTTTATTCTCATATTGCGATGGCTTCGGACGTATTAAAAGCTACAAACAAGAAATTCAACCTATTGTCTCCCTCTTGAGATGTCGTGTTAACAACTTCCATGTTCTTCACCTTTTTTTTTATCTCCTCTGGCCTAAGCAATACAAACCCTTTAATTAAGGGCATGTATTAGCTGCATGACTTCAGCATCACAGACATATATACACATAAACCACATACATACACATACATACAATTGCCATCGGGTACGACAGTGTCGAAACTTCCTTATACATGTGTTACAATATCCTGTGTTAAAATTCCTTACATATCGATTCGTAAAGAAACACTTATTCAAACTTGAAAGGTGCCCCCCCCACTTTTCCTCAGGTTAAAAATGTGCCATTTTTCTACATAAAACTTGTACTCTTGATCACCTTATTAGGTCAGCGATATTTCAGTAAGAGATCTAATCCTAATTTAGAACTATCAGGGCCGTAGCCAGTATGTAGCACTGTAGGCCCGGGCCTACACTTTTTTGGCCAAGTTATCTTTTTTATTAAAACTTCAAATCCATAAGCTTGCTGGACGAGTTTAAGAGTCTAGACAGGAAAAACTATTGAAATGAACGTACCAAGATTATGGCTAAATTAGGTGACCTATTCTTCTGTCATCTAGGCTGTCATTCATATCGCGTGCCGTTTCATTCAATACTCTACCCGCCGAAAAAGACTAGGATACGATCTTGTCAGTTTTTTTAACATCTACTTAAGAACCCGTTTACGCAGATAAAATTTCAGTTGAGAACATTCCACAGTCAAATAAGCCTATCGTTGATTAACAGACTTTATATGTGTTTTCGATAAACATTTACTAGCTACAGTTGTACCAAAGACAAATACTGGCTATGGTTGTATCAAAGACATGTCTGGCCTATCTTTGTATCTACAAGTATCAGAAGTTGAAAAGTAAGACTACTAAGACGGGGGGGGGGGCGTTGACGGAGTGATGTGTATACGCAAATAAGATAATACAATAAGATTTATAAAGGGTACTAAATATCAGGCTGCATCAGTCCAATCAAATTTCTGCAAAGTGCCCTTTGACGTCGGTGCCCCCCCCCCCCAGATTAAAAGTGCTTCTGCCGCCCTTGTGTAACTTGCTAATTTTAATACATTATGTATTATTGAATTACGTACTATTTTAACTCGTTTGTTTTTTGGGTTTAAAAGTGATATTGAATTAGGTGTCTCAAGTTAGCAAGAGGCCAGGGAACCAGAATGAACACTAGGGAAGGGCCATTTCCGGCCATCTGGGGGGTTTGTAAAACCAACAATTTTCTTGTACGCTCCGCGCCATTCGATGGTGGCGCTCCGCTCAGATAGTCGTGCCTACAACTTTGAAAATCCATATCAATCGCAAAAAGTGCTCCCCCTTTCACATCCCTGGCTACGTCGCTGATCAGAGGGAGATCCAGTGGCTGATCGAGGATATTAATAAAGGAGAGCTAAGGTGCCGTCTGATCGCTAAAACCGACTCCCATGTTCAAACGTTTGAGGCATATTTAGGCTATAACTACATTTAAGTTGTGTGGGGTTGATTGGAGGTGGGGGATGGAGGGGGGGTTGGGAGGAAAAATCTGGAATATATTTAATGTTACCATAGATTTAACTATGCAGGGGGCTCATATCTGGGAAATCCTAGACAGGCGCGTAGCCAGGAATTTGCCAAGGGAGGGGCGAAAATGTAGGCAAATTATCAGAGCCGTAGAAATGGCTATGCAAACTATCTAAGCGTAGCGCCACCACATATGGCGCGAAGCGTACAAGAAAATTTTGGCTGAAAATGCCCCCCAGATCGCTGGAAATGGCACTTCCCAGGCCTTGTAAGTTGCTTCTTAGCATTTTCTCATTTGAAATTACTAGCGATATCTTTAAAGACATTTAAAAAAAAAAATTAAAAAATATGCTCAAGGGGGAGGCTTCCCCCCTTCGCCCCCCCCCCTTGGCTACGCGCCTGATCCTAGAGTACAATAAACCTGCTCGTATGGGATGGTCTCACAGAGTGAATTATATACTTGTGTATATTTGTCAGAGGCAGAAAAAGGTCCATAAATAGTGATCGTAAAAGGGGAAGGGTAGGGGGGCACCAAGCAAAGGGTTTATTGATTGTCCACCTTCAATAACTTCACCCCTAAAATGTTATCCTCTATGTAATTGCAAACAAGAAACTGTATTGCCTTTTGTAGGTAGTATAAAATGATATCTGTCTGTGCAGGGGATGTTCCAAGATTTTAAAGAGGGGTGTGGCCCTGAGGTCATTGGAGCTGACTTCTGTACAAGAAGGTCTGTAGTTCGTCGCCCAGAAAAAAAGAAATAAAATATTTTAGGCATGAATGATGGCTCATTCTGAGGCTTGTTAAGCTATAAATTAGGTCTAGATGCAAGGTTGTGATTATTACTACTTATAAGGGTGGGAGTGGGAGTGGGTGGGGTGGGGGTGGGTCGCGGTGTACAACCCACAAACACCTGGACCAACACCTGCTGTCTGTCGGTCAATCTATCTGATAATTGGTAAGTTTTCTTTGAGAGTCGTTTAGGGTGTACTCTCGACCGACTAGGAAATTGGTTGTAAATACGATATCAAATGTAAATGTTTTAACCTGACTCGAAATACGAACATAATCATAGTTTTGTTGATCTTTAATGTATTCATTAACGGTTAGAATTCAATGTGTATTGCTTCATATGATAATCGGACACCAATAGTTTATGGGTTTTTACAACTTCCACATCTTTTTTGCGAGTTGAAACAAGATCAATATATATTCAGACTAATTTGCAAAAAGAGATTTCTTTCTGGTGATTTTTGTCAGTTGTAAGTTCACGAACAATATGAAAGATGAAAATATTATAAACTCACTTGCAATCGTGAGGTCGTTCTTTGTCCTGCTGCCGGATAGAATCAAACATTTAAAAATGTCTCGTATAAATTGAAACTCAAACATGATATCACGTAGCATCGACTGTCCATCACCGATCATCCTCAGATTTATGAAAGGCCCAGAATGATGTAACTTTGAGAAAGAAAAATGCCCGTTTCTTGAAAATGTGTCGCAGAGAAATCGTGGGCATCTGACTATCATTCTTGAAACACAACACCACCAAACATTGAGAGGATCTCAAAATCTCAACCATCCCTTAAAACATATAGCATAGATACTACCCCCCCCCCCATGTCAACATCGGAGGAGGGCGGTTGGAGGGAGGGAGGGGCAAAATCAATATCATGTCCCCGGAATTTCTGCTAAAACAAATATGGTCACCTTCTCTTCAGATTCAGTCCAGTAGCAAAGGATTGTCAAGTAACCATGTAACCAATAACATCCGCATCTTTTCTGTGAGTAGCTCATGTGCACTTCAACGAGCAGACCTATGTTAAATCTATCCTGTTCCCATGACTGTATGTAAATGCTATGTCAAACCAATAATAACCACATCTCTCCTGTTAGTAGCTTGTGTGCATTTCAGGGTTCACTTCAACGAGCAGACCTTTGTTAAATCTATCCTGTTCCCATGACTGTATGTAAATGCCATGTAAAACCAATAATAACCACATCTCTCCTGTTAGTAGCTCATTCCACTTCACCGACGATGGCTTTTTTCTTTATCGGCACAACTGGTATGGATTCTGGCTTGTTGTTCTTTCTTCTGTTTGTTTCCCTGAAAATTGACAAAAGGTAATTAATTATTAATTATTGCTTGTTGTGGTAAAATGACACACGTATCCGTTAAATGAAAAGGAATCATATTGAGTCACGAACAGAGTGCAACCGATATTCTTATTTTTCATTGTTGTGTACTTACTTTCGTTTCCTCGATGTCAGCTGTTCCTTGATGATCTTTGTCTCGTGGTAGATGGACCTCGGTACGTGACGATGCCTGGCTATTCTCCGTACCTGGGGATGGTGGGCGAATTTCTCCCGAAGCTTGTTGCTGTACTCCACTGTTGATTCCTCTCGCTTGTCCAGCTGAATATATAAATAATATATCAATTTAATGGGAAATAGTGACTGTGCGTGTAAACTTTAACATGTAGACCACACAGATCTGAAGAATTCACTGCTTAACCCCCCCCTCCCTCTCCCCCACCCACACATAAAACTGGGCAGAAAAGAAGAAGTGACTGGATTACCTTGCCAAGTTTTTCGGATGCACTAGCCTTCCAAATTCTAATATTCATTTCATCAGAGCCACATAGGATGTATCTGTTGTCCAGAGACCATTTGACACATGAAACATGTCTCATTCGCTTTGTGTGGTAAACCTCCCTGTAGAAAGAAAGGGGGGGGGGAAAGAGAGAGTAAAATTTGAACCATTAAAGTCATCAGAGGGAGAATGAAAAAACATTCTATGATTTGGTAGAAAAGACAACATTTCACCACTGATGTATTCAGCTCATTTGTCTATGGATTTGTGGCAAAAAATGTAAAAGAGTGACAGCTTGGAGGATATCAGGAACAAATTAAAATATTTACAACATTATTTTTTAACTGAAGAGTACTTTTCAAGAGATTCTACCACTTAAAATTCCTTACTCCACATCTCAAATGAGAAAAATATCAAATAAAAGGCCAGGGTGGTGAGGGGGGGGGGGGGGGTATGGTACATTACATGTAACATTGAGGTACTCTAAAATGCCTTGAAGGTAAAATAGATGAATGCTAGGCAAAAGGGAACCAACTTCTTTGGGAACTTTTATAACATCAGAAAATTCAATATTTAACCAATGACATCACACAGACTTGCTCCCCTACGTTAAGGATGTAATGACCGTGATTATTATTTGTCATTACCTCAGAAATTTTTAAGGATTTGTATCAACTAAACATGTAGTATTTTGATGTTCTTGAATGGAGAATTAGAAGAGAACAGCAGAAGTAGGTAAAGATTCGTAATGGGGGGGGGAGGGGGGTGGGGAGGCTGGGTGAAGCAAGTCATGTGGATTTAAACCTAGTATCATATTCAAAACCAAATTTAAGTGTACAACCACACAAAACACTATAGCGTTCGATACTTGCAAAGCAATTTTGTGGGCTAGGAAACTGACGAGATGAGAAACGTTGAATATTCCCTGGTATTTTAAATCGTACCTGCTTCTTGATTCTGTAGTGGGAAAAATTCGGATGGATTTATCGAAGCTCCCCGTCACAAATTCCTTGCCGGTCGGCGAGTAGTCGACGTCGATCACCGCGGAAACGTGGTCGCGGTGAACGCAGATGGCCTCGTCCAGTCTCCTCATGTCGAACGTGTATAGCTGGTAATCCTCATTGGCCGCCGTGAAGATGAAAGCTTCCATGGGATTCCAGGCGACTGTGTTGGTCCGCATGGCGAGGGTCAGTTTACGTAGTGGAGTGACCTCTCGTGTGTCGTACAGGACGATGTGTCTGTCTTGCGTGCAACTGGCTAGTATGTTGGTCTAGAAAGAATATCGACAACTTTACCGATACATTTCTATAATAGGGACGAATAACGCTTTTTTTTCAGCTTCAGAATAAACACGTGCCTTTCACCTCCATTCAACCCTTTTCATGACACAATTCAGTTTTTATATACCTCGCTCCTGTGAAGGCAAATCTGGATATTTGGCACACTTGTAAAACAACTCAGGTGAAGGTACTCAGTGATAGATCATATGCTATTGAGCAAAAAGTTTACCAATAGGAAAACAATTTCAGAAAAAAACTTCATGAAACTAATCCGTTTACAATTCCACATTCTCTTTTCTATCGAGTTGTTTAATTTGGTTCAACAGGTCTAATATGTACATTTAAATGGATGAATCCATTAACAGTGCCTTACGTACACAAAAATATATACATATATATATATATATATATATATATATATATATATATATATAATATATATATATATATATATATATATATATATATATATATATATATATATATATATATATATATATATATATATATGAATATATTAAACATACAAATATATCATAAATATAAACATATTCTCCCCTCACCTCAACAGGATTAAATTTAACACTTTGAATGCTGTCTGTGCCCCACGTGAATGACCTCACAGGGTCAGCCCTTGATGTATCCCAGAGGTCAACCTGTTGGCCGCAGGTAGCATACACAGGATCCTTCCAGTGGTGATCGATCGATGTAAATACCGTCTGCAAAATATTGTTTCACATGACATGCGTAAATTTTACAGCAAACCATTAGACATCTCAATTTAATATCTCATCACTTTTCCAATGACATTCAACCTTTCCATATATATTATAATATTTAACCATTTGTAGAAGTGAGGACATGTAAAAACTTTTTGCCCTTTTTCTCAAAGGGATCTATACAGCAGATGGAACCATATCTGAATTGCTCTAGGGTATGTGTGTTTTTACTACGGTTCTCATTAAAAGAAATTCAGGAATTTTGTAAAGGAGACCCATTTGTTGAAGATCTGTGATTCTCAGGTAGTGAGATCTGAGGACATCTCAAGAAGAAATGAAAATGCTAGACACCAAATGGTGCAACATTTTGAGCCATATTTAGACCATAAATTAGGTCTATACTTTGGTATAAATGAAAACTAGTGATAATTTTCTTTGAGGTTTTTTCTTAAAATTGAGAAGTACTGGCTTTTAGTGGGTAACATTAACTATGTCAACAGTACTGACCTTTCCGATGATGGTATTGACTGGTTCCTCTAGTTCTCGACTGGCTGCTGGCTCCATTCCCCATTGTTTGATTGTCTGGTCGTTGCCCACCTTGACGAAAAAGAAAATGTATGAGACTAAATTACAGGATTACGCTAACTTTAATAGACCTGAGAATATAAATCTGAACAGGAAATACACTATGCTGTTCACCAAACTTGAAGGGAGTAACCCACACACATCTCTTTTCAGGTAGTTTCCTCATCGCATTACATATATATGTACATGTATATGTACCTTAATAGTATACAAACCACATATTTTCACAGGGAACACAATGCTTCTTCACCAGACCTGTAGTGAGTCCTTGACTTTTACTGACTTTGCCAAACAAGGTCGACCATTCTTGTTCTCAGCCTCATGAATTGGTACTCCTACGGTGAGGGTGGGGAGGGTGTGGAGGGGGGGGCAAGATTATGTACTAGTAGCACTCGTGCTTCCTTTGTACTCACACCCATCCTCATACCAGATATTAATTTGTGTTCATAATCACGCTGATGTACTCAGACTGCGCGTCTACTGTTCACTGTCGATAAAATGATTCTTTGCTAACAAGCTTTTGCATATAAAAGTCAATTGAAATGTGAAGGAAGTTACTGGGCTCTTATCTTTACCATACATGATCCCAAAAGCAAACAGGAAAACAGAGAATTTTAAGGATACACTTACTGTCAATATATATTCACAGTTCCTATCGACTGTTATACCACGAACAAATCCTCTATGGGCGTTGAGAGTTCTAACACATTTTCTTGTAGCAAGATTCCACACCTTTACCTATGAGAGAAAAGAAAAAAGGAAAAAAAGAAACGGGGGAAGAAGAAAAGGTGATAATTGAAATGAACTGAAATATAAAATCTTTTTTTTTTGCACCTTGTTCAATATTCACTAGTTATCAAAAGTTATTATTAAAAGAATATGGTATTTGCAGAACATCAGCAATCTTATGGTATGTCTTTGTCCAGTAAATAAGGATATGCTATTTGAGGGCCAGTAAGCTTTCTCTACATAGAGAAACACATTGTCATGATATTCACTTCTAAAGTAAGTTTAATGTCTGGAATGCTCCCTTTAGGCATCATTGATGATGAAAATGGCTCCTCGGTTCAAGGCTAAATGTTTCTGTTCATCCATTATTTTATTTCATTCTAATAACTCACTTAAGAATTGAAAAAGAAATCATTTGAAGAATTGAAAAAGAAATCATACAAATAACAGAACAACGGAGGATGACTTTCCACACTTTTTTAGTTGTAAAAGCATTTTTAGTAATTTATTTCCCTTAAAACTGTAATGATTTTCGAGTATGGTGTTGCTTCTCAAAAGGTTTGTGTATTATGAGATTCTGACGTTTAAAGGGTCATACCCCAAACAATAAAATGGTAAAGAAATAATGTGCAATCTAAATGGCCATCAGTATTTTCAATAACCTTGACACAATAAAAAAGACAAATTTGGATCTATAGTATCCCTTTGAATCTATACATATCTTCTGCTAATTTAATAGAAACACTGAGTTCATGTACATCAAGGTAAAGAGTAAAGAGAACAAGTTTATTTTTGTCTTTCATGTTTGTAGATGGTATCCAAGCAAATAACCTTATTCTGTGTAATATTACTCTTAAATATTAGATATTCATTGTAAATACTGTACCTGACCATCACAACTGCCAGATAATAATGTCGAGAGGCTTTTTGGATGCTTGCTCATACACTGTACAGAGTCAGAATGGCCATCCAAAGCCCCAAGGAATGGCTTTGCAAATATTCTGTCAAGCTTTGTTGCATTTAAGGCTCGTGTGTATTCTCTGTTTGCTTCAAAGGGATGAAGTGTTGGGTCATAGTTTCGGGGAACTGCAAAAAAAAGGTAAAGAAAATTGAAAAAAAATGTCAGAAATAGCACAAACTGATCTGCAAAATGGGACACAGACCAAGGTGATAAACAGCACTTCAGCAATTGAAAACTATTACAATACAAGATATCACATTAGTTTGACCATTAAGTGCATTACGAGAAGCATGGCTATATATGATATAGAAAGAACAAACGTACGTACCAATTGCAATGCACACACTGACACGACTAAGTCTCGTGTAACTACTACCAATAACTAAACTATAGCAATAGGCGGCCTAGGATTAAGTTTAAGAATGAGGATATGCCTGGTTTGACTGACTCTTCGCAGATGTTTTGAATCTTACGTCTGTGAATGTCGTGCTTCGTTTCTCTCAAGTAGTCATCTGGATTACGACTCAATACTTTCACTTTGATATTCATTCTCTTCTCTTCTGATTTACAGAACGGTCGCGGCTGTAAGTGTGTATTTATTGCAAAGCATGCTGATCGGTTTGAAGATAGCAGCAAAGATTGTAAGTAGGAAAAGAATAGCTTCTACAAACGTAGAACTGAGGAAGGTCATTGACGTATTTGCCATTCTACTAAAGTTAATACTCGGCTAACTTTCGTAACTATACTTTTATTGCAGATTTTGTATGGTGTCTTAAAGCAAATATTGTAAAGAGTTTCTGATACAATTCTTGAACTTATAGCTAAGATAAGAATGTAGATAAAGCGAGGTCAAAGGCAATTCGTATTTAAAGACTAAATTAGGAATATGTGCTTCGTTCTCTGTAATATATCGGTTTGTTGAATAATTCTTTCGCTTTCTTACTGATTAATAATTATTTAGGAGACTGTACTGTCGTTGAAAGCCCACATATTGTTTGAAACTGTCAATCGTGTTAAACTTTGCGAATTGAAATTAGTCGGTTTCTTCTATACATGCAGATGATGGGCGTGATATCATTTTGATATTTAAATTTGCAGACGAATTATATTGATGTTATCTTACATTGGATGTCACCCTTGGAAGTTTTATGGACTCACTGAAATCTTTCACAAGCTCATCGTAGACATGAGAGGGGTAATAATTCCACTATGTCCATATACGAATCATAAAGTTTATATGTATACCTAATTCCATGTCTGAATTTATGTTGTTGCCCAATTATAGTGCAGGGTCGAAGCTCAAGTGAGAAAGTCTATATATCTACCAGTATGAAAAATGATGACATAACACAGGTTATATAGCAGGGAGCTGCTACCATCAGAGTTATATTGCATACAAATAAATTTGAAGGGGATTCCCCGATCAGTCGATGACGTATGTATGCATATATCTGTAGGCAGATATATACGTTAAAAATTTGAGACCAGGGAGGGAGGGGGGGGGGGGGTTGTCCACCACTTTATAACTCCTTCTTATTTAATTTCTTTTATTGCGTTGAAACTATGCTACTGAACATGATATTTACAAGATGTTTTTTACTCTACTTACTTGTACAACACCACACATATAAATGCAGCTGGTTTCAAACAAAGTCGCGTTTTAATCATAAAAATACCGTGGGCGCAACTCCCATATGCTTTTGGGTGGGACAAGAAGGAAAAACTTTCGCCAAAAATAAAGTCATGAGGGATTAGGGCTACCCATCGGTAGACAGAATATGACCATAATCCTATGTTGATCGGTACCTATAAATGTACAAGAAGGGGCCCCACCAAAAAATAGAAGGTTTTTAAATCTATGATGGTAATACAAATATAAAATCCTTATGGTATTAATACACTGATAATACTAATTAAAAGAGCAAAAAATTAAATTTGATATTTTGTGGGTGGTTCAAAATTATTGCTTGCAGTCCAGGTTGTATCTCTGTACCACTTTTTAATTTTAGAGAAATGACCCTTTCAAAAGCTGAGGTTTATCAATTAAAGTGACTGAACCATATAGTCTAACACATATGGTCTGTTTTTAAGATGCAATACAAACAAAGATAGCATAAACATAAATGTAGTATCTTGTAGTTTATTTCCAAAGTGACTGACATAAAGTTTCTATAATTCCGATATTAATACTTATACATCAATCGAAGTGGGAAGGAAAATCGAAAATATGTACTTAACAAAAACAGCGTTAGAAGTCTAATATACATAGAAAATTACCAATTAAAGTGTCAAAATGAATAACATTGACATTAACTAGTTTATTTAAGAATTATAGAATGCCGCTTGTCAGCAATTGTCGTGATATTTATACATTCCATTTAGAGAAAAGAAGAGCGAGAGAGAATAATCTTTGCATCTAGAGTTTCACAGACAAATAGAGTTTTCATTCAAATATAGGCTTGAGGAATTTGCTATGGAACATATACACACATTTGGTTCACGTAACCAGGAAAGGCTCCATTTTTGCCTCTTCCCATGAATAAAATTTTCATACAACGCATAAAAAAAGTGGCATGATAAAAAAATTCAATCAGTCAATGTTTCTACCAGTTATTTTTCATCCTTTTGCCATAAAAATAAAAGAACAGATATATCAAAGTAAAAACAAAATGTTTAGTGTAACAAAAAGCCATTTTTCAGATAATACGGAGTTGCTATATTTTGAATTTGAATTTATTGTCCACAATCGGAAATTCGGCTTAAACAGGTCGTAAACGAAAAAAGAAAAGAAAAGAAAAAAAGCAATAGTACAAGTATCAATAGACTGCGATACATATACAGTAATACAAACATATATATATACAGCAAGTCCTACAAATAAGAAACTTATCTTCTTATCTATATAGGACCATCCATTCCTTCAGTTTCTACGTCGAATAAACATAAAATACCTCACCAAGACACACCATCTTTAACTCCTGATTGAATTATAATTATGAATGATTGAAGGTAATTGGCCATGAAATCAAAGTCATGAGATTAAAATTGATAAAAAAATACTTTGCTTTAGTACACATGATAATAATAACAATACTTAGTTCTTACAGCAAATGGTCTATATTCTTCATATATCGTTTAATAAAAACGTTTACTAAATACTGCTATCAACGTTTTGATAAGGAGAACTTCCTCTCCGTTCCATGTTATTTTCATAATAATCATCATATTCATTTTGATTATAATACAGCCCTGTTGAAGTTTCTGTAGTTTTAAGAGGTATATTACTAGTCCATTGTAGTGTTTGGTTCGAGTAGTTGCTAGTGTCTACTATCTCATAGTTACCATCGTCTTCGTTGCTAATATCTTTTGCAACGTTTGAGGTAGTTGTGCGACCAACACTACGACCTCTTTCTCTCTTTGAGTAATACCACTTGAATACGACAGATGCAAGAGACAGGGCTAGAGCGATTATGATCAACCCGGATACAACAAGGAGGATTGAAGTAATCATGGGGAATTGAGATGGACTTGTCGACGTGTCTGTATGTCCACTGGTTGAGATGGAAGAGTACGTGTGTCCGGTCGTGAATTTGGATTTTGGTGAATTGCTCTCAGTAGTTACTTTAGATTGATATATTCTTGTAGTTCTAGTGTGTGTAATCCCTGTGGATAAATCGTTCTTTTCAGTGGTGAGTCTGTCACTATGTTTGTCAGTCGTAAGTTTGAGATTTGAAGAGTCTGTCGTTACGCCTGTAGTACTCTTAATGGTGTCTGTGGTAGAAGATGTAGTGGGACGTTGCGAGGATGGCGTATTGGACACAGTTAATTTATATGTTGCCGATCCTGGTGTTTGCGTAGTCCACGGCAGCGTTACGTCTTTAGTACTCTTAATGGCGTCTGTGGTAGCAGATGTTGTAAGACGTTGCGAGGCTGGCATATTGGACAATTCAGTTATTGTATCTGTTGATCCTGGTATTTCTGTAGTAGTGTTTTCAAAGCAATTCAAGTCATCCGTAGTTAGGTTAGATAAAGCTATTCCTGATAGTGCAGGGGGGTTGAAACAATGACCAGTAACCGACACGTCTTGTGTTTCTATAAAATTAAGCAACCATTCCATGCTACAATTACACGATAATTGGGTACCGTATAGATCCAGGTTAGACAGACTAGGAGTGTGATCGAACAACCCATCTGGTAGGACTGCTAACTTGAAGTTACGAAGATAAAGAAATTGAATATTAGGAACACCCATCAGTGCATCTTTATTCACCGAAACTATTTGAGGAGATAACTGTTGAATAGTAATCCTGTTTAACGAGGATATATTTCCAAATGCCTCGCTGGGTAATTCCTGAAACTGGCAGTAATAAAAATGAAGATTATTCAATACTTTACTGATTGTACTAATGAATGGCGTCGGTATTGTCTTAAGCTTAAGATAATAAATGGATATGGTTTGAAGTCGAGGTAATGGGTTAAGAAAACTTTGCCCATGTAGTGAAGACGGCATTTGGTAAATAAAGAGGGTGCGCAACTGTTGTAATACTTCTAATGCTTCATTCTCTACATACGTTTCTTCACCACTGAAGGCCAATTCCTCTAAACTTGGAAAGTGATCAAGTAAATCCAATGAAATCATATTTGTGGAAGAATTTTCGATGTGTAAAGTGGTCAAAGGTGGAATTGTATAGTTCCCATGGTAATCATCGTCAAAGAACAGATCAAGTGAAAAGTTTACTGAGGTCCTCTGTACATAGAGTGTTTGTAAATTAGAAAGATTTCCTAAGCTACTCGGGGCGAATGACAAATTTCTATTGTCTCCCAAATGAAGAATTCGTAAAGTTGGTGAAAAAGATTGAGGAATTTGCAACGAAGTCAGTTCATTAAAATGTAGGTACAGATTAGTAAGCTGTTCTGGTCCATATAAGGTAGAAGCGTTAACGTGAGTTAGTTTGTTGTCCTGCAGATCTAAAATCAATAATTTTGTTAATGGTTCGAATGTTCCGTCTTCAATGCTCTCTATATCATTTTTAGATAGGTAAAGATTTTCCAGATTATGAAGGCCACTGAAGATACCAGCGCTCAGATGTTTGAGACGGTTGGATCCGAGGTATAAATCCCGTAAATTATTCAAATATAAAAATGTTCCGTTCTCAATAGTATCGATGTTACTTGAATCAATGTATAGTATATTAAGACTATGAAGGCCACTGAATGTATCAACGCTCAAATATTTCAGATCATTTCCACTTAGCCGTAAATATTCCAACCTATACAGATCAATAAATGTTCCGTTCTCAATACTTTCGATGTCATTGTCAGATAGGTCAAGAAAGGTCATATTACGGAGACCACTGAAAGTTCCAGCAGTCAGATTTTTGAGATTGTTTCCTCTCATATTTAATTGGTTTAAAAAAGGTAAATCTGTAAAAATTCCGTTCTGAATACTTATTTCTTCATTGTATGACAAATCCAGAAATCTTAAACTGTGTAGACCCCCGAAGAGATTGACATCAATTGTCGTCAGGCGATTCGAATCCAAATTCAACATTTCTAACTCCGTTAAATTTTCAAACGTTCCGTTTTCAATGTTCAGTACGTTACAGTTGTTAATTTTCATTTTCAGCAATCTTTGTACACCACTAAAATCATTTCGGTAAATGGTTGGTATGTTCTGTGAAGTCAGGACAAGGGACGTTATGTTTTCAGGAAGAGGAGACGGAATTCTCACCAGGTTGTTGCTCACACATCTCCATTCTCCGTCGTTGTCGCAGGAACATCCTGGAGGACAAGGCGTTTCAGATGCAGCGTTGACATGAAAGAAGAATGAAGACCAAAAGCAATAAAGTAACAAAAACTTCAATGGAATTACCAAAATCTTCATTGTGATATCGAATCATATAAACGAAAGGTAATTAATTGAATAAACTTTTCAGCTGGGTTATCCTGCGACAGAACTATGCTTCACAACAATGAAAATCTCCCGTTGTTGATGGTTCATATTCACTAGATAATTGTTATCGCATTTGCGAAATTTATACTGAACTGTAAATATCTCATAAAGAGGGGCATATAAGTCGCTGACTTTATTGTCCTGCTGTAAAATTCTTCTGGAATCATTTTGTAGTGTTTTATGTACTTATAAACAATCAAAGTGAATTGCACCTATAAGAGTCTATTAGCATACCGATAAGCAGTATTATATATTCTGCTGAAGCCGGACCATAAGGAAATGCAGGGTGCGGGGTATATGCAAATAAGATGAGTGAGTTAGCGATTATAGTTGAACAAAGTCGAAGATTTAAATCAATCACGTACTTGCTGATCGATCACAAACCACAAAGCATGAAGGCCTAAGATCTCGATAAGGAAAACAAAAGAAAACACTAGGAAAGTTTCTGCTTGCGTAAATTTTATTTGACAGATAACAAAATTGGAAAACAACTAACCATTATTTATCTTGTAAATACCAACTCATTCTTGTTGCCAAATGTACTGAAAAATTATTATTGCTTCCTTCACTGTCATAGAGACTGAATTCGTTAACATTAAATGCATTTCGATTAATAATATCCTGCTAGATGTAGGCGTGATGCAAATTGAAAGCAACCAATCTGGTTGAGGGGGGGGGGGGGGTGGGCAGCTTTATTCAGTTGCGGTTATTTACGCCTCATTAATTTGTTTAAAATCAAATACGAACATGAAGGAAATACATTCACAGTGATTCCTCTTTCAGAAATGTTAATCTTTGTGTGCTTCTGATTCACTATAAATACAAGATAATACGAACGCTGTAGCTTCATGGCACCCCCCCCCATCCCTGCGGACCCCCAACAGAGCTCAGCTACACATTCTAGAGGAATTTCAGGGTAATTCCTGTTTCTGACATTTTTATTTCAAATTCGTCGCCAGGAAACAAGGAATAACTTACATGACAAAGCTGTATATATAGCATCAGGCCTGGGCCCCAGTATAGGGCTTTGCGATATGCGAAGGTATCATTGCATTATCAAATCAGACTAATTCCTCTTTTTGACAGTTTGGTACATGATGACCAAAGTAAGCTGAAAACAAGAGATATGTCATAAAGCTTCAACTATAATACGTGTTTTAGCGAGGGTATTGGTTACCTCCTGCAACGTAAGCCAATAACAGTGCCCCAAATCCTAAGCTAAACATATTAACATAACTAAGTAAATTAATACTAACATTTGTTAAAGTTGCATGCAGTACTCTCAATGTAGCTGGGGTGGTGTTTGGTGATGGCCCCTCCCCTTTAAGACATGGTTGCTTAGATGCAAAATGATGCTATACTTTAAGTTTTGAAAAAGTGTGGAGTCGTTTCCGACTGTCTATGGGTTGCACCTCACACACATGCTAAATATTGTTGTACGGTACTGTCCAGTAACACTTTTTGTATATTCAGTCTGCCAGTTGGGATGATGGGGGGGTTGCTTATATTCTGTATGGGAGGATAACGCACCCCTCACAGTTACACCTGCTGTACTTACTAACTTCAAGTCTTACTAAGCTTTTGTAAAATTTAAACCTTTCTAACTCATTTTATATTAAAGTCTTTCTAACTTTCTCTATATGTTTAAGTCTTTGTAAGTTACTAACACAACTGCAAATTAAAGTAATATCATACAACGAAATTGAATAAGACAAAAAGTATGGGAATCTACGGTGGTTCTGAATGGACGGGAGAGTTGTAGACTTATCGTGTTATTATAGCAAGACAAAATAAAAAATGTGAGTTTTGTCGAGTTGAAAAGTTGACAAGTTAACGAATTGATAATTGTCGCCAAGATAATATTATCGTAAACCTGTCAACTTAGCAAATATTGTATTTTTGACTTGTTGTCTAGCTACGTGCAACGCAGCAACTCGACAAGTTGATAATTTTCGGAGTCCAGATGTAACGTTGGCGTAACTCTTTAACTCAACAAAAATATACAAATTTGTCGTGTTATGCTAAAACACTAATTCTACGATTCGGGTGACCCTTCGGAACCACCGTAAGATACAAACTGTATAGAAAATCCTCAAGTTGCATTTACAAGCTCTTTGAAAAGTAAAATGGAAAATTAGTACGCTGAAACATCCTTGTTCGCTTATTTAAGAGTTATACATAAAATGAAATATATTCCTGACATGAGAAAAAAATTGTTGTACTCTTAACACATCGTATGCTTGTTAAAATGATATACACACTTGGAGTCAAATGTCTGGTCAAGATTAGTAACTATATGGTGGGGCAGGTCGATTTATTTTGTTGTTTTGATAGTGATGGATACTTTTAGGATGTGGATGATGATTTTGGGTTGATGATGGAACAGAAGTTTGTATCGGTATGTTAGTCCAGGGAGAAGAAAGTCCATAATTAGCTGCGGAGCTTCCATCCTCAATAGTGTCATAGAAAGCGTCGTTTATGCGGCCATTATCATTTATAGCGTATGCATGTATAATTTTATTTTCACCACCTGCACGATGGTTACGATCTGCGCCTTTCTTGAAGTAGCGTGCCTTTATTAGGACAACTACAAGAGTAACAGCAAGCGTAATTATAACCACAATAGTTACAGGTATATATATCCAAAAGAAATGAAACTGTGTCTTGGTTCCGTTTGTTGTGATCATGTTTGTGGAAACTTTGTTTAACGTCTCAGTGCTAATTGTAGACCCTTCCGTCAGACTTTTAGTTGTAAAGTAACTTGGACGGTATGCGGAGAATTTCGTCCAAGTCTGATTCGTTATGATTGTCGGGTAGCTTGTACTACTGCTCAGATGTCCTGTTGTAGTTGCATGTATTACTGTACTAGCCGTTGGCCTGGTTGTGGGATGGGTAGTTTTAGTTCTAGTCGAGAGTCGTGGTGTTCCATCAGCAGTTAAGACTGCAGTAGTAGGCTGTGTAGTTGGTATACGGACACAGTCAAAGTCAACGTCAGTCAAGGAAGACAATGGTGCTCCTTCTAGTTGAGCCGGACTGGAGCAGTCACCACTTAAAGTCACGTCCTGTCTTTTTTCTTGAAAATTTACCACCCATGCCATACTACAATTACACGAAAGGCGATCACTGTTTAAGACTATGCTGTCAAGCTGAGGAGTATTATCAAAGAGACCATTCGGTAGAAATGATATCTGAGTTCGGATGAAAGAGAGTCTGCTTAGATTTGGTACGCCCTGCAATGCATTTCTGTCAATGGCTTTTATTTGCGAATCTACAATGCTAATGAAATTCATAGAGGCAACGTTTCCAAATGCCCCACTTGGCAATTCCGTAAACGTCGGGTAATAAATGTACATGTCTCGTAGAATTCTACTGATCCCAGTGATAAATGGTGTTGGTATGGCTGTGAGATCGTCCATCCATAAAACAATTAGAAGAGGCAACGGTTCAACGATACTTTGCTGGTAAAATGAAGGCGGTAATTTGTACAGTCGAAGGTAAGTTAACTGTTGAAGTACTTCCAGAGATCCAGGCTCCACATACATATCTTCATCGTCATCACCAAAAGAGAATCGCTGTAAGTCTGGAAATCGACTCAATAAATCTACCGAAATTAGTTCAGTATTAGTATTTTCGATTGATAGATCAGTCAACGGTGGGATTGTTTGGTTCCCGTAACAATCATCCCCAACGAATAAATCAATTGTAAAGTTGACCGAAGTGCGATCGATAGAAAGATGTTGTAAACTCGAGAGATTTCCCAAACTACATGGAGGAAACGACAGTCTGGAATTATAGTTTACATGGAGTACTTGTAAACTCTGTGAAAACGATGATGGGATTTCAAATGAGATCAAATAGTAAGATATTAAGTTGATTTCAGTGAGTTGTTGCGGCCCATTTAATGTAGCAGCCGTGATGTGAGTCAATTCGTTCCATCTTAGGAGTAAATTTTCTAGGGATGTCAAAGGTTCGAATGATCCTTCTGCAATACTGCGCATGCCATTTGATGCAATGCTCAACTGTTCCAATTTATTCAGGTCTGTAAATGTTCCGTTCTCAATTCTCTCTATTTCATTATGGGACAACTCTAGAATACGTAAACTGTGTAGACCCCGGAAAAGGTTCACATCAATTGTCGTCAGGCGATTCGAATCCAAATCCAACTCTTCTAACTCCGTTAAATTTTCAAACGTTCCGTTTTCAATGTTCAATACGTTGCAGTTGTTAATTTTAATTTTCAGCAATCTTTGCACACCACTAAAATCATTTCGGTAAATGGTGGGGATGTTCTGTGAAGTCAGGACAAGAGACGTTATGTTTTCAGGAAGAGGAGATGGAATTCTCACCAGGTTGTTGCTCTCACATCTCCATTCTCCGTCGTTGTCGCAGGAACATCCTGGAGGACAAGGCGTTTCAGATGCAGCGTTGACATGAAAGAAGAATGAAGACCAAAAGCAATAAAGTAACAAGAACTTCAATGGAATTACCAAAATCTTCATTTTGATGTGACTGGCATCCACTGGTGTCAACTTTCGAAGTACTTAAAATATAGATCTTTCTGGTACTGGTAGGACTATACAACCAGTTACAAGGCTGGTCAGTCTTCAAGAGAATCAAGTTTTAATTGTCACAAGATTGTTGTCTCCGGTTATATTCAGAAACGAATCTGAATTTTATGATGTCGATTACAATATCTCTAATCTTTCAATCTGTCATTAAATTAATAAGTTTAAGTATTCATCTGTCACGTTTTATAGTTGCTGAAGTTTCATTTTTATCGAAATAGATTAAGGGACAATTTACAACTAATAAAAATTTTCTATATTCCTTACCAGTATAGGATCTATTTATTAGTACACAAGTTCAATTTTAAGTGTGATACTGACTTGTTTAAACTAATAAAATTCACAGACAATGTCATGTTAAGAATGTGACTGTAAATTCTCTACGTCCAAAAAAAAATCAAAGCAAACAATTACACACACACATCGTATCATGCCAGGAATGTAACTATATTAAAGGGCATCGACGTCATAACCTCAAAATATGCTAGGAAATCAAATAATGGTCATACATATGTTTCAAATGTAAATTACACTGCATTGACTGCCACTTTAACCTCTTGAGACATATTTACCAATACCTTATTTAACGCCCACATGCATAATGCCGGGAGTAACACGAGAGCGGGGAAACCACTCTTGGTAAGCGTTAAAGAAGTTTTAGCATGTCATAATATTAATCGAGACAGTATATTGATAACTTTTTACAATCTGATAAGATAGCATCAGGAAGATTTGACAACAGGAAAACTATAGGACAGTGGCGGAGCTAGGGGTATTGGTCAGGGGGGCGAGAATGGTCTGTAGGGGCGCTTTCGACACTATCTAAGCGGAGCGCCACCACAGGTTGGCGCGGAGCGTACAAATTAATTTTTTTTGGAGTAAAGATACTCCCTAGATCGCCGGACATGACCCTTTCCGGGTCTTGCTAATTTGCAGATAAATGAAGAATAAATAGGTGTCATCGCCATTTTGTCAGAAAATTACACCAACAAAATGTGACAAATGACAATAGGTATTTGAGAGCGCAATAAAAAAGTCAATACTCGCGAAGAAGTAAAAAGTGGTAAAAAGCTGAAAAGGGCGCCAGCAGTCCATTTGAGTCCGTCAGGAGGGGCATCCGCCCCCTCTGACTGTATGGACACTCCGCCACTGCTATAGGAATCACGAACCAATAGAAAACAGCTTAAAGTAAGCAATAGAAATTAATAATTAGAAATGCAGATTAGACAAGAAATAAGAATATATAGACCAGTTTTCTTGGTGCTGCACTGAGAATTGACAACATTTCAACAATAACAAAAAAAAAAAAAAAAAAAAGGAAAGAAAAGGGAAGAAGGAGACTGAGAAGGAGAAGAAGAAGAATAAAGAATACAATTTGACAGGATTCGCTACATAACAAGGACGGGAATTTCACAAGAACATAGCCGAGTTCATACATTTCAAAATGCATAAGGCATGATTATATGATATCTTGAAAGACGTAGCGTTAATTAAACTGCAGTTGATGAAACAGTCACTAATTTTAGAGAATATATATATTTTTTTCCAAAAGTAGAATGTTTCAGATAAAACTTCGACATTTCGAGATGATAACCCACCTTCACTTCCACTGACTTTTCTGAGCCTCCGTAAAAGTGGTGCAACTATAGCTAGGTTTACATTAAAAAAAAAAAAAAAAAAAAAGTGTCCTTCTTAAACTTTATTTTCAGAATATGCGAACAAAGCTATTTTACGCCGACACTATGACGAACTGGTTGAGTTTGCTAAGAACAACTGTCTTTTGCTGTAACAACGGAATAAACATACTGACGGATCCTGTCAATGACTACGCGCATGCGTCTTAGACTATTTACAACTAAATGTCGGAAGGACCGGACTAATATAGTATTCGCTGAATAAGCCAGCAACTGCTCTTAGATTACATAACATGCCTGTATCGTGTCTCGTCTCAAGATTTCTGAATGTATTGTTCTCCTTTGTGCACACTTTCTTGCTAAAATGTAAAGAAAAAAATGAAAGAAAGTAGGTGTTGATTGTATTTGCGACTTGGATGGTTATGATACAGTAGCTCGATAGGCTATACTCATAGTTATCAAATGTTATACAACACCTAATTGTATTCTGGTCATTTGATTGGTCAATTGCTCGTTGATTGCATGCATAATCCGCTCTATTCCGCTCTATGAAATAGAACCATGGGTTATACTTTTTGGTAGCACTTTTTTCAATGGTAAGAGAGCAGAGAAACCTGTCTGTTCAAAACAATCTGTTGCATGAGTGCATTTTACCCATCTTAATATAATACAAATATCCAAGTTTGAAGGTGTTGTATATAACAAATAATGAATGGTTTCCATTCGTGCAATAGTCCAAATATTTCATTCGTTGAAAGATGTTATTTGTTCCATTCAACTAGCCTGCGCCTCGTTGAATGGAACATTCCATCTTTCAACTCATGAAATATTTTCACTATCGCACTCATAACCATTTATTATTTGTATACTAGCAAATTCAGCCAACACATTCTGGACTCATTCATGCTAAGATCACAAAGTACACGGATCTGTATCAAAGACATTGACTGGGAAAGAGAGGCAACCGCGCCGTGTTTGCATGGAGTATATATGAAACAAATTAACGCGTTTCAGGCAGTTCTGGTAAAAAAAAAGGTAACCGGTCACGTACACTCTTCGGGCGAATAACTACACTTATGTATGCACGATTTGCATTGAACATAGAAATTGAATAATATTATCAATGGGAAAAGGGTGTCAGAATAAATAAAGTATAAATAAATAGATAAAATAAAATAAATAAAGTTAATATATTAGAAAAACATATTTTCATATTAGAAAGCCGTCTTTCCAAAATGTTCTTAATCCAATTCCCGATAAAACAAACTTGATGTTAATTCTCAGGAGAAGTATATACCAGGATATTAGTTTAGAAACGTTATTTTTTCCAACATATGATATAAAGTAAAATTAGTCTATAAGTAGCAACACCAGAAATTTTTTTCTGCGGCAAACCGACATTCAAAGCAAATTTCAGAGGAAAAACTGTTTCGAAGTTAATAGATTTTGGGTACCAAGAGACAAGTTTGTTCTTTTCAATTCGAGTTTTTCGAGAATTGTATCTACATTGAGATTTATGGCGTCCAACGCCATGAGCAGCTACTTCCGCTTTCACACTTTAGCAAAATGGTCTATCTTTCCCTACACCCTTTGCTTGCATAGGCTACCAGGTACGGCAACATACGTGGAACATGTAAAGATTCGCAGCCTAAATCATATTTTTCTCACATCGTAGGGTTCCTAATACAAATTTTGTCAAAATGTTCAAGAAAATGAAAAAGGATATTGCCCAAAAGGAGGCAAGCTCTCCGATGCGGCCCAACCAAAGGAAGAAAGAGGGTTTGGTATGAACTTTTTCGTCACCATTATGGACAGTTTGTGTGTAAATTGTAGCATACAATAAAAGTCAACATAGCTTAGGCCCTTGCCTAAACCGCCCGTAACTTTAATATATCCTAACGTTACGGCTTAGCTTACAGTTACATTAGCTGGATCGGTTTCACTAAAGAGCGCTCAGGCCTATGCTAAATTATGGTCACATTTTTGGTGAAAATCTCAGTATGTTGGTAGGAACTATAGGCTAACATTGCGTAAAACATCCAAAAATATCTTTTTGTATTCAGTGAGAGGATTAGTCTACCTAGTAGTAGCACCTGCCAACTCTTACTCAGGGTTTTAGTACTGTGACAGCGTGAGACAAGTTTATGTATCATCTCACGGTGGGATCTCGGAATGTCACGAGTAGAGAAACTGGTATTTCTGTAGAAGTATATTTGCCAGTAATTCTGTTGCAATCTACTGGAATGGGTGGAATGCTTCAGGAATTCAGAAAACAGTTTAGGCCTAGGCTATGCAATTCTGATGAGCACACACTCTTGATTTATAAATCTTAAAGTTAATCTTAAGAGTGTTAAAAAGGCTTTGAATGTCTATAAAACCTTTTAAACATTTAAACTGAAGTTCAGGTGCATCTACTGTTCAATATGTGTCTGTGCAAATATAAAGGGATGAACACTAAAGTTGCATTTTGTAATATTGTAGCACAATGACTCTGGTACATCATAACCATGAGCTTTATGCTGATATAAAATTAAATTTTTCTCATGAATAGCTTGAACAAACACCTCCCTTGCCAGATGGAAAGTTATCGGCAACTACTAAACTTAATTTGGACAGTGACCAGAATGATGGAGCGACAGTAAGTTTAAGTTTGTCATTTATTAAGTTGATAGTAAGTGCTTATTATACTCTGTGAAGGATAGACTGTTATTCAATTGTTTTTTTTTTCAATGAGTCTAAGATCTTGTTTGGAGTTACAGGGAAGATGTCAGGCCAAGGATGGGTTGGAGTCAATGGTCTCCCAATGGTCTCATGATCTCAGATTACGTCTAAGTAGGGTTTGAAGTTAAGTTTTTGCAATTAGTCCAGCACACTTTGTCACCATTTTCACCGGTTACACAGAAGTTTTTTCTCCTGGTGTCTGGTTAATCTAATTGCACATGTCACATCACTGATCCCTTAAAAGCTGTTGAAGCCAAATGGTCCTTCAGTGAACAAGTGTACAGCAATCATAGCATCAAATTAATAAATCTGTCATCAATTGATTATTTGCAGATATCATACTGTATGCAACATTTGACGATTTCTCTTCGCTTATCTCACACTCAGCCGTTCACTCTAGTTTTCTCTCTCAAATTTTTCAGCCTCAGAAGTTGCCCCCTTCTACACCCCTGAGAGGATCCACTCCCGAAAATGCAGAGAGTCCATTGTTTCCCCAGTACCAGACACCAGCGAAAGCTCACCCACCACCCTCTGATACAGAGAGCGAAGTAGAGGAGACAACCAAAACTTTAGACGCCATGAATAAAAATGAACTTCTAAAAACCTACAAGAAACAAGAAAGGACCTTTAATAAGTTGAAGACTAAGTTTACGGAGCTGACGTTAGCGTACAGAGAGGTTGACAAAGAGAACCAGAAAGTCAAGGTTTGTGTACCAATCGGAACGAACATTTTTGTGATATAGTGTTCCGGTGGTCAGGGGTGCAAAAGCTGGAGAAGGACTGGGGGTCATGCAAGGTCAAACATTTATTGGAATGTGAAATATTTCTTCAAACAGATTTTCAAGAGCTGGAGGGTTATACTCTTATTTTGATTTACCAAAGATGGTAACCATCATCATTTGGTGATAGGTTGAAAGAAAGTGCACAGGAATAACAGATCAATAAGAGATCCACCAAACGGATGAAGGATTCAATCCTGCGTCTCTCCTAGAGGCTTGCTCACAATGACGACAAGCTAGGTTAAACCATTCAATTCGTGAAGTGGCACAATAAACAGCGCAGAAAAATAGTCCATAGTAAATTAATAATTTAAAGTTGGCAAGTTGTTATGTGATAAACAACGTCTGTCGTCCTGTCAGACTCATGTGTGATACAGGTTGTGTTCAATTGGAAAATGTATTTTCCATGGTATTATGTGGAATAATAATAAGGTTTAAGCTTCAAGTATCTGCTGTTCCGTCCAATTTTGTTGTAGGTTTGTTCCACTACACCTGAATTATCACTGCTATCCACTTCAAATGAGCTTTGCAAATTGGTTGGCAATTGAAATGGTCATGAACGTAAATTACATATTTACTTCTGATTTAATAGTTTGGAATAAACTTCCTCTGCCTCAAAGGGCTCGGTACTTAGTCTACAATTCATACGCACTGGATGAAAGTGCATTTCTCTTCAAAAATCCTGCATTTGATACAATTTACAATAAAATATTCTCAACTGGTTTAGATAAATTGTAAACTTGTTTTTGTTTTGACAAACTGTCTTCTATCATCTTCTAGGCTATCATGTCCCAGAGTCAAGATAAAGCCCTGAGAAGAGTCTCTGAACTGAAGGAAGCAGCCGAGTTAGATCGACAGGCAAAGAAACACATGGAAGAAACATTTAGCCTTCAACTTGAGGAAAAAGATGAAATGATCAGCGTTTTACAGACCCAAGTAAGGAGTGCAAGAGCATAAAGGTCATCTTGTATGTGATTTTACTAGATCCTTTTTTACTGAAAAGCTCAACATCTGATCACTTGATCTATCCTCTGATGAGGTCAACATCTGACCGATGTTCGCAGACATAATTTCCGTTGTGAATGTTATTTTCTTAGTCTCTGTGATTTAATGTTAACCTGTGTAGTAAAAACGCTTCCACATACAGAAGCTCCAGATCATCTTTTTGTACCTTGGAGAGAGGCGCACTAAATATGAAAAGATGTGTATCACATTGCATAATTTACAAAACCTATCTAGGATCTCTTTTGTGTTTTTACTGTAAATCTTTGTGTAGGTGAAATTATTAAAGAAGGGAGAGGATCCTGATGGACTGAAGCCAAAGCCACAACCAGAGTCACCCAAAGTCGAAGCCAAAGAAGACGAAACAACCGATGAAGTTGTGAAGAATCTGAAGGAAAAGGTTAGCTGAAACTCTGCATTGAGAGAGAAATCCTTATGCAAAAGAAAGAATATAGAAAAAAAAGGGAAGACAGGAATAAAATCTTATGCTTTTCAAGCTTTGCTTTTGTCGTTATGAGTCGTCATTAATTGTCACATGACACCATGTCAGCCAATGAGAACCAAGATTGTAGATAACAGATTAAGAATGGTTTGAATAATCATGAATATACTAGAATAGAGTTTGATATTGTGTTGTTATGAAACCACACCTGTAGTATGTATCGTGATGTGCAGAAATAAAGTTATATACATTGACACAGGATTAGGGAGGTATCCACTTTCCCTATTACCTACAAAATCAATCTCTTTGTAAAACCGGCAACATGCTTAATTGCTTATAGCTGAATTCCTGTGGTCTGTCGTAATTTTCTCTAAAAGGACTTGATGTTTTAGTCCTAATGGGGGATCCTTCGTGGCAAACTAACATGAACACCCTTAAAACCAGGTTAAACAGACATATCGGACAAGCAAATCCTATAACATTCATACATTATTATGTACATAGTACCACTCTGATCAATACAGAAAATTTAGTTTACCTTACAAATACAATATAAACTATTTTGCTCTTTAATTTTCAAACCCTCTTGAAGTCGGTCAAATCTCTCATCATGCACGCTGCAATCTGAGTGAACTAAAGTGATATTTTTATAATGAATTCAAGGATAAATTAATTAATTTTAGTATTTTTTCAATGTAATAATTCCTTTTTTTCCCCACATAGGTTTTTTTTTTTCAGTACAACATAATGTGCAGTATTTCATGTTACGGTCTCAAATAGGCTACAATTTTCGAGTACTGCTCTGTCTAAAGTTAACAGTCTAGTGATTGATGGATATCTGATGTACCATGATGGGGAAGAGTTTTAACGGAGATACTTATGCAATTCATGGCCAGTCTCAAAGTGGCTTTATGAATGAACTTTGATTTAATAATGGTACTTTTATCTTGCAGTATAACCATCATGGTTAAACTATTGATCGTTTTTATCCTTTGATTTTTGAATTAGAGTAATACTTTTAATTGATAATTGTATTTTATGATCTACAGATCAAAAGACTGGAGGGATTATTAGGGAAATGTAAAGAGACAATTAAAGGCAACAAAGAGAAAAACAACCAGTTGGCTCAAGAAAAGGAAGACCAGACCAATGAGATCGCCCTTCTGAAAGTAAGTCAACACTTAACTCGTACGTAGGAATTTTTATTGAATAGAACTGATTATTAAAATAAAAATATTAATATCACCTTAACTAAGGTTTTACTTCAGAGGAACTCTTATGAATGAATCTTTAGTGAATAATGTTTAGTTCCCCTTAACCCCCCCCCCCATCCTTGCAAATACAAAACAAAATACAGTATGTTTGGCTGGTAAGGACTCAGTTCAAATCCCCCCCCCCCCCATGATATTCTTCATTCATTCTATTAATGCCAGCATCTTTATTAACTCAACAAAAATACAATTTGGTGGGGGGAGGGGTTAACTACTATAAAAGTACCACTACTACAAAGTGCCACTTGTCATTTAGCCTCTGAAGAAGATCCAGCTAGGATCGAAATGTCAGGCCAACTTACTTTTACACATCCTATAAAAGTTGTCGGTTAAATTCAAAAGTTAAAACAAGAAAAGAAGAAAAAAATCTTGTGAAATGGCGTGACCTTCATGCTTTATCTTTGCTATGCAGAAACAACATGACATGGAGAAATCCAAGTTCATCCAGCAGTTGAGCCAAGCCAAAGAACAGCTGGATCAAGCCATGGAAGAAAAGGCCATCTCAATAGCAGAAGCCAAACAACAGATGCACCTGGAACTGGAGGAGAGAGATCAGAAGAACTCCAACATGCAAGAAAATGTCAGGAGTCTGACTTCAGAGAAAGGTGGCCTGCAGACCAAACTCGAGAAGAGCGACAAACGAGGTCTGTGAATCTTCACTTTAGAGATTGGGATTGAAAAGTTATCTTAAAGTAAAGTGTGTGTTTTTGTGTCTTGATCTGCTCCCTGTCCCTCTCTCTTCTCTCGTGGAAATACTTGTTCATAGTGTAAAAAGTAAATGGCATTGTTTTATCATTATTCGTGTCAAAGACATATGAACCAAAGTCAGTTTACTTTGTCCGAAAGATTTATATTGCTCACAGGAAAAGAACAAGAGTTTGCCTAGGTGTGCAATGCTATATAGCAGAATATAATTTAACCTAGCATAGTCTGTGCCTAAGATTATGGGCAGCTTCGTTTATAGTCATCATGTGATTCAAATAAACCCTCAGGGATGATTTCATCATTTTGTGGCACACGACATGTCTTTGGAGTGTAAAAGGGAGGGAAATTTTGTGTACTAACGTGTTATAAAACAAAAAAGTTTAAAAAAAATTATATATAAAATATTTATTTTATCTTGTTAATAGCAACTGTTGGGAAGTTTGACACAATCATGAAGACACATGTTTAGATCCTGACATGATATAAAGTATATGTTATGTTTAGAAACAATTTTGTTGTGGAAGTAATTCATGATCTTGATATGTTTGTGAACTAACTTTGATGTATGGTCCTTTAATGGTGTCATTTTAACCTTTTTGTCCATTTACCCACATAAAATGCAATATATCATTAATAAATTAAAACAAAAGGTAAGTAAATAAAATTAAATAAATGTGTATTATATAAGCTGTCTCCACATCTGTCACATCGTCACACAAATGTTATAAATCGAGAGGTATTTTGTTTGATTTTTTTTCGACAGTGTCTGAATTACAAAACCAACTCCTGAAACTGGAGAGTCAAAGTGAAGAGGAAAAACAAAACCTGGCTCAGGAGTTGTCAAGAGGCAAGCAGGCCGTCATCGACCTCATGAAGGTAAGATTTACCGTCCAAATGACAAGTTTTAAACCCTAAGCGTGAAAGCAACCTGCTCATGGCAGAATTTACAAATCGTCTCGCTATGGGGAGCAAACGGTGGCAGACACTTAGTCGTGTGAGTTTCTACTTACCCTACTTCAATCGAGCTTCGCGAGTCTAACACTTGTACAGGGGATGGTGTAAAGATGGTTTTGCCATCAGTTACCCTTGAAACTCGCTTCACTTGCCCTCCCTCCTGGAGAAAGCTCAGCTTCGGTATCGAACTAAGTGAAAGCTCAGAAGCAACCAGGGGTCTTTGTAAAAGTTTCTCATAATAAAATGATCACAAATAAATGTTTCATTTTAATATGCTGAATATTAAAGTTGTGATTGAAGTTCAGGTGGACTACCTCAACTTGTGTTTAGCTTCGTACTACCTAACTCCATAGGACTGTAACCCATCTACACCCCTGGTATAAAAATTTTTTCCTTGGTGACCCCAGGTTTAACCTTCATCAACCCTCCAGTAGTGTATCTGTCATGATTGTGCTTAGTTTTCAAAATGAAGTTTTATTCTGCATTTTTTGAAGGACTTAACTGTATTTTCAAGATTTTCCACTTTTTTTTGTCTAAACAAAGGCATCGATGTTTTTTTTATTCCAATTGCTTTTTTCGTGGCACAACAAAACATTTTGGCGACCCTAGAAAGGGTCGCGAACCCCAGTTTGATTACCAGGGGTCTACACAAGAAAGTCATTCATTAACATCATTCTGCGGGATATTTTTTATTTCTTGTCCCTTTCCACTCCGCATACATCGTCCATTCCATCTGTCATCTCCATGGTCCTGTCCTCAGAAAGTCCTGGGGATGTGCAACAGCATCTCATGTCTGTTACATCACTTCTCCACAGACTTTGGACAACATGGAGAAGACATCCCCTTCCTCCTCCTCCTCCTCTTCCACCTCCTCCTCGTCGTCAGCGAATTTGCAACCAAAAATACAAGTCTTCCTGAAGAACATCTTTACTTGAAAATCTTGCCGGGATATCCGTCTTTTCTATTTTTGTGGACATTATCCATGGACTGTCGTTCTACATTTTGGCAGTTTTGATATCAAAAGAAAATAGTGACTCGAAAGCAACAAAAGACAGTGGCGTTGCTCGTCAGAAATATGAAATTGATTGATGAGTAATCAAGAATGCTGCTACTGAAGGAAAAAGATATTGAAATTGCTGCAGTTGATACAGTGGTTGTTAAAGTTGAAAAGGAAACAACTGTGCATGATGGGAACTGAATAGGTTTGAAAACTTAATGTGCAGATATTGAAACATATTTATCAGCAAAACCTGTGAATGTTGAGGTTTCATCTCTTCAGTCTTTATCCTTCCGAGCTAACTTTATTATATCGACAAGATTATGAAATTATTGATGAATATTTTGATGGGGTGGACGTACAGTTTATATCAACAGCAGGGATGGGTAGGGGTGTGGTGGGCTAGTAGAGGGGTGAGGAGGGGAGGGGAAAAGGAATCATATTCTTTACAGTGTTACAGAATTCAAACTTATTTGTCAGTCTTAACAAGGAATCTGACATCATCTTTGAGTTAACCACATTCTCTAACAAGATGTAGATCCTTCGCCATGAACTGTTATTGCGAAGCAAAGAACTGAGCTACAAATCAGTTCGTAGCTCCTTGCCTAAGGGCCTAAAAAAGATGTTTAAAACTTAGGAAAAAAAACATTTTTATTTGTCTGAAAGTGTCTTCACAAACAAACACATGAAAATTAAACTAGGTCTACAAGACAGCAGGTGTATCAAGACTAGTTTTGTACATAAGATTCGTTAAAACAAAATATCCTACTTTATTCTGGTCTTTTAGGCGGATGGTGTATCTAGAGCTAACCCAATTTGAATAGAAGGAAATCCAGACAATATTCGGTAGTCAAAACATGTATTCAAAATATATGTCCTTTTAGCAATAAACTTTGGAAAGTTATATCTTTTTTTGAGTTAAATGGTGTGAGTGCAATGGAAACTTTTAAATTGTGTATTCAAAAGTGTCTTTTGCTGATTGACTTGAAAATGCTGCATATATAGATTATAATTTACGATCAGATTAAATTTTAAAAAGTACTGAATTATTACGTCCATTTTAAATCATTCCTTGCCTTTGTATATTTTGGTCTTTTAATTTTTTTAATATCACTTGTACAACTAGACAAAATTATGTCGGAAGAAAGGAAAAAGAATAGAAAAGTTTCCTGAAGAAATGTGTTGTTCATTTGTGTCTTTTACACTCTGTAAAATTTTCACTGAAAATAACTATATTAATTTAATAAGTTTTAGTAATTTAATAATTATTCATAAGTGGACGTAAAGAGTCCAAAGAAAAAAAAAATCAGCCAGCAGGACTTCCAAAATTGTTAAATATGGTAAGGGGACCTGCATTTGAGTTGTGAATTAAGGCTTCTTTGTCTAGAAATTAATATTTTTATATAACTTTTAATAAGAAACCCTTATCAATGATACACTTGAAAGAGGCATTAAAAGTTTTCTTCTTGTCAGATTTAATTTGAATGAGAAAATTCAAGCCAACTCTTCATTTTTGGATACCATGTGTGTGGGGGGGGGAGGGGAGGACAAGGGGGCCTGGAGGAGGGGAAGGTGAGGAGTAGGGTTTGGAGGTTGGTGTTGAACCTCTCTTGGACCTCACGCAAAATTCAAAGCTGGTTCTTAGCAAGATGTAGCGTTTTAGACCTAATTATATTTACCAAATTTGTAATTGAAATATGCCTCTGAAAGCATCATTTGAGGACGCCCAGACACATCTGCGTGGGAGCTGGCTTTATTTATCCCCAGGGTCACATGCCCTCCTTGCTAAGATCTCTGACACCTACCCCCCTCCCTGACATTAATTATCTTTATCTCAGGGAAGATAGAATTAAGTGTGCACTCATCATCATTGCAGGTAAACTGATTTGGGAGCCAGTGGCAATTTTCCAGTTTTTGTTTTGTTTTTATCGTGTTAGAAGGAGCAAGAGAAGATGCGAGAGGACCTGGGCAAGGAGAAGGAAACGGCCTTGCAAGAGAAAGACAGACATTGGGAGAAAGTGTTATCAGAGAAGGAACATTCCGTGAAAGAACTGATGGCCACGAAGGTAAGAGATCTTGTCTATCGTCTCTCGGCTGTGAATAATAAATCTGAGATGTTCTAAAAGAATTTGGGTATAAATGAGAGTAGGCATTTCCCCCTTAAATACTCCTTTCGCCCACTAAACAATCAACTGGAAAAGTGAAATAAGTAGCAACCATGTCCATGAGAAAATCAATGTTCTTCTGTAGAGTTATTTTCTATTTATATTTTCACTGTTCAAGATAAGGAATGAAACAGTGCAAAATCTACTACCAAATGCCTGTATAAGTTAGAGGGCCTGATGAACCTGCTAGGATCTAAACGTCAGGCCCTCTATGAAATAGTCTCTTGTTGTAGAGTGGCTGAATAGCCTGTATGATATCCTGGTGCATTGCATGGACAATTTTACATCCTTTGTTTGATTGAGTTGGCAAACTCATCAGAAGGTACACTAGAAGATGGGTATAAAGTGTCATAGATGGGTTAAAAGTTTTCTGGTAACTCTTCCACTGGGAGTGAAATTTATGACCGAAAGAAGATTAATGAAGAAGATGACAGTATAATAGAAATAACATTTCCAGGATTCTAAGGACATCTCTGTGACAGCCGTGGTAAATGGCTTTCCTGTAAAGGCCAGTAATGAGAAAGTTTTGCAATTTGATATTTTGGTGGTCTCTGTCTCAGGAGAAAGAATTTGAAATGAATCTGAAGAGGAAGGAGGACGAGAGCCAACAGTACTTGAAGGAGAGAGAAGCGGAGATGATGATGGCCATAGAGGAGAGAGAACTACAAAAGATGGCTGCCGTCAGTGCCCAAGATAGTCAGAAAGATGAGCTGCAGCGAACTATTGATGACATGAAGACGGTAAGAGAGGGCTCATTGTTGGCATTAGGGGTGGGGAAGGGCGTTAGGGATGGGGAAGGGTGTTAGGGGTGGGGAAGGGTGTTAGGGGTGGGGAAGGGTGTTAGGGGTGTGGTAGGGCATTAGGGACAGGGAAGGGTGTTAGGGTTGGGGATGAGTGTTAGCACTGGGTGGAGGGGAAAAGGAAAGGTTGGAAGTAATATCGGTTGCAGTGTTTCAGAAATTTAATAAGACATTGTATTATGTCAGAAATATTGTTGAGAAAGTGGCTGTTGTAGAAGGAATGTTTATAAAAGTGGCATAGCACAATGAAACGTTTTTTTCGTACTTGTTCTCACTTCTCAAGAAGGTTTGTATGAGCTCTTGCACTTGAATACTTGTGTATCAAGTCATAGCGGAGGTGAGCGTATTCATTTCTTGCAAATATTGGTATTCCTAAATGAATAGAGAGGGTAGATGGGGTGTGCTCCCCAATTTGAAACCCCACATACCAATTACAAGTAGTTATTCACCCCCTTGAATGTAGAACAACCCACTTAATAGCTAAAATATGTCTGAGAGTGCACCATTTCTTGTCCAAAATTTTAATTTTTTTCTGACCACCTTAGATGCATAAATATATGATGGTGGAGGAATATTTTTTGGACTGGGATATTTTAAACCAAATTTAAAGTCAAAGGACATTCACCTTGACCCAATTAACATACGTATATTTATTCATTATTGTCACGTTTTTATTATCAGGCCAAGCTAGAGTTGGAAGTAAACCATCAACAACTTCAAGAGAAATACGAAGCCGACACCAAAACGCTGAGGAACAAGATCGAAGAGAACTTTCACCGGAATAAGAAGGGCATCGCTAAGATGAAGGAAGACCACGAGCGACTGATGGAGGAGATGAAAGCGAGGCAAGCTGAAAATTTGACTGGCAGAGAACAGGAGCTTCATCAGGTAGGAGAACATATCAATCATTAGAAGAAGGAAAAAAAATATTAAAAAAAATAAAAATATATATATATATATATATATATATATATGTGGAATTAATCAGATTTAGCCAAGGATTCTCTGTGTACAATGAAAAATTAAACAACTAGCATGAAACAGGATAATTGATTCAGTATCGCATTGCAACATAGTATGAAAAAATGGTCAAATTGTTATACCAGTGTAAAGATGCATAGCTGTTTTTGTACACCGGAATCATATTATTTCCTGGATATTATCTTTGTAAACATTAAATTTCTGATGTGAAGGGTGAAGTTTGATCGACAGAAATTGTACAAATGGTGATATGTATCGGAATCGCTGAACTTTGCAATTTTCTTTCCTTTCCCATCAGGAACACAAGACTTACATTGAGGAACTTCAAAGACAGCATGAAGAGACTGTGGAGGCCAATAATAAAGAAATCGAAACCCAGTATCAACAGAAGATCGATGAGATGAAACAAAGCAATGAAAGAATTGTTCAAGAGAAAGTGGAACAGTTGCAAAAAATTGCCAGCAAAGCCACAAGCATGAAAGAAAAGATCCAGCAACTAACCACGGACGTAAACGCGAAAGATTCTACCATCGCTGACCTGACCTCTGCCTTGCAATCTGATTCCTCTGAGAAGTCAAACCAACTTCAGGAGAAGGTTCAAGAAATGGAAGCACTGAAAACTGAACTGGAAGACACAAAATCGAAACTGAAGAAAGTGGAAGCTGAATGGGAATTAGAGAAGACCAAACTAGAAGAAGAAGTGAAGTCTTTGAAGGAGGAGAAAGACAAGGAAGTTTCTGAAAAGACTGTTGAGATGGATCAAATAAATGTAGAGTTGGAAGAGACTAAGAGGTCGCTAAAGTCCGCTCAGTTGGATCTGGAAGCCATCAAGACAGACTTGGAGAACAAGACCGCCGACTTTGAGGAAAGGTTCAAGCTGCAACAAGAGAATTTCGAGTCGGAAGTCTCTCGCAAAGTGGAGGCTGCAGAAATACAGAAGCAGAGCTCCGTGGACGAAGTATCGAAAGATTTGGGATTGAAGTTAGAAGAGGCGCTGAATTCCCTGCAGCAGAAGGAACAACAGCTGCAAGATGCGGGATTCAAAGAGAGGGAACTGGAGCAAGCCATGGATGCCTTAAAGAACAAATTAGAAGGTGAGCTTAACTCTGCAAATGAGGTGATTCAAGCCGAGAGGCAGAGAAGCACTGAAAAGGTCGACCAGGTCACCGCAACGTTAAGGCTCTCTCAGGAGGAGAACGAAAAATATGTGGAGCAATTACGGTCCCAAGGAGAAGAATTGAAGGACTGCGCTCTGCAGTCAGAGAGGATGAAAGAGGAATTGGATAAACTTCGTTCGGATTTGAAGAGCAAACAGGAAGAAGTTGGCGACAAGTTGGAAATACTGGAGAAGGAATTGGTGGAGAAGAGAGAAGCTTTGGCTGAAGCAGGGAGGAAACATGCGGAAGTGCAAGCAGAACTTGAAAACAAGGAAGGGGAGCTTGAAGTCCTTAGACAGAACTCTGCCGCCCTGGAGCAGACTCTGGAAGCAGTCCGAGAGAGTCACAATGAGCAATTGGCTCAAGAGAAGGAGGAACTTCGAAAGGAAATGGAACAGAAAGTGGAATCAGTAGAAGTGCAGAAGCAAAGTTCCTTGTCAGAAGTCAGAGAAGGCCTGGAGAAGGAGATAGCAAAGTTACGAGTGGTTCTCAGCGAGAAGGAGATGAAAATCGCCGAGATGGAGCAGCAGGGTGAAGCAGTGATCGAGAAGTGGGAACATGAGAAGAAGGAGTGGGAAGATAAGATGATTGCTAAAGAAGAAGAATGTAGACGCAGGGAGGAGGAGGTCACCAGTAGATTAGACGAGAGTCAGAATGCTGTCGGTCAAGTCGAAGAATCACTCAAAGAGAGGAAGGAAAGGGAAGATGCCCTGATGGAGAAGAACCAGCAGCTGGAGACAGAGATCAGTGCCAAGAACAAAGAGGTCTTGACCGCCCATGAGGAGATGACTGCGTTGAAGAGCCAGTTTGAGAAATTGCAAGAGAAGGCCTCGCTCGCCGACGTCCTTCAGAGTAAGGTGGAAGAATTTTCGACGGACGTGGAAGGCATGAGGACCAAGATCGAGACCTTGTTGGAGACGATCAAACAGAAGGATGAAGAATCGCAGAAACTGGCGGAGGATTACGCCCAGAGGGAGAAACGGCTGAAAGATGAGCAGAGCAAGAAATTTACCGATCTGAAAGGTCAGGCGAAGGCAAAACTGACATCGGCAAAGGAGAGGATGGAGGAGATGACCAAGACTTACCAGGAGCAGGTGGAATCATTGAAAGAGGAACATAAGAAGGAAATGGAAGAGATTATGAGCAAGCTTGAAAATCAGAGAGAGGAGCTGAGAATCAAACTAGACGGAAGTAAGGACGAGATGGAGTCGAAACTGAAAGAAGACATCCGTGTACTGGAGGCAAAGATGGGGAATGTTAAAGAAACGATGGGGGAGGAGGTCGAGAGACTGCAACAGCAATTGCGGGATGATGATGCATCACACCAGAAGGAAAAGGATGATTTGAAAGCGAACTTGGAAGCTAAAATGAGTGAAAAGGAGAATGAGTTTCAAGCCAGATTAACGGAGTTACTCCAGGAGAAAGAGATCGGTTTGGAAGATGTAACTGCTAAATTACAAGCATCTCACGGTGAACAGTTAGAGAGGTTGAGAATAGAACACGAAGAGAATCTGAAGAACCAACAAGAGACGCATAAAAAGCAGATGGCTAAGCTGAGCGAGCAAGCCAAAGCTAAGATTGCCACTCTGAGGAAGGATTTAGAGACGGCTCAGAAGGAAATGAAGGATCTCAAGGTGAGCTTGGAGGGAGAAAAGACAGAAGCTTTGGAAAGGATCCAATCGGAGGTGGAAAGTCAGAGAGAACAACTGCAGCTGGAGAAGACAGAACTGGAAGCTGCAATCAAGCAGTTGGAGTCGAAACTGAAAGCAGAGGTAGAAGAGAAACAGTCTTTGAAAGGTGAGATGGAAGAAAAGGAGAAGGAATTAGCTGGAAGAGTAGAGGATTTGGAGAAGGTCCAGGTAGATATGAAAGCATCACATGATGAAGAAGTACACCTCATTGAACAGAAACAGGCAGAGATCATCCAAAGCTTAGAGACGAAGCATTCGGAAGAGATGAAAGCCAAAGAGAAAGAACTTAAAGATCAGCTAGAGCAAGCGGAGCAGAAACATTTCGAGATGGTGGAATCGTTCCAGAAGCAGAACGAGGGGACCGTCTCATCGGTGAACGAGGAGAACAAGAAGTTGAAGGAGGAAATATCTCAGCTGGAAGAATACAGGCAGAAGATAGAGGACATGGTGGACGCTGATTTGGACATGCAGGTGAAACTGAAGGCCTCCGAAGAGCAAATCGCTCTCCTACAGAAACAGGTTCAGGTAGGTGAGGAGAGTATGAGGTCGAAGGTCGGGGAACTCGAGCAGACATCCAAGGAGGAGAAGCAAAGGCATGAAACCGAATGTACAGAGAGAGATAACAAATTTGCAGAGTTTGAGAAGGAGACAGCGAAAAAGATTTCTGAGTTAGAAGGCAGCATTGAAGAAATGCATGGCGTTAAGTTAAAAGCCCTGGAGGAATCTGTCGAGAAACATAATGTCGAGCTCGAAGAAGTCAGGAAAACTTACGAGGACAGGTTACAAGAAGTAGACCGAGAGAGGACAGAGGCTGCGGCGAAAGCAGCCGAAATGACCGAAAAGTTTGAGAAAGGTGCAGTGGAGTTGCGAGAAAAGGAGGAAAAAGTCAAACAATTAGAAGAACAAATCAGTTCTCTTCACGATACCCAAAGTTCAGGTGAAAATCAGAAACTTGCCGACTTGAAAAAGAAGGCGGAGATAAAAATAAGTCAAATCAAAGGAAAATATAGCCAAGAGCTTTCTACTAAAAAGAGTGAAATCGAGACCTTACGAGAGGAATCAAAGGTCAAAGGTGAGGAATTGTCCCAGCTGAGAGGAAGTCACGAAGAGGAAGTGACAAAGTTGGAGAAACGTATCGACGAACTTAACGAAACGCTCAGGTTGGAGCGAGAGAAATCAGAAGAGCGACTGGCTTTGGCAGCCAGAGAACCCATCGTAGAACAGATCGTACCTGTGCAGGAAAGTATGCTGGGAACAGCGCCACCTGGTAACCAAGAATCCACTGATAATATTCAGAGAGAATTGGAGATTGAGAAAGAGAGATCCCTAAAGCTGGAAGGAGAACTTAATGACCTGAAGAATCAACTAGAGGTGATGAGGTGAGTTAGTAGTGATTGTTACATGGTAAATATCCCTGGAAAGGGACTTCAAAGGGATTTGAAAGAGAAAAGTAAAGCTGTCTTATAGGTAGGCATGAGATACTGTAAATAATTATAACAACAAGAGTGATGTTGGGCATCATAAACTAGTTTTGATAGAACAAGTAAAATATAAAAGTTTTGACTAATGAAGGGATGGGATTTTAAAAATGATCTACTGTAACTAACTCCATCTCCTAACATCAGAAATATCCAGTCGCTCAGAACTTGGGTGAATGGTCGGTCACCCACTTAACCAGAGTTCTAATCAGAAGATCAAACTTTGTTTCCCATTTTTTTCCCAGTATTTTTTTTTAATTTTTTTAATTTTTTTCCCAATAATTTCCCAGTTAAGTTTGTGTTAATGAGTAGAGTTTGATCCTCAGCTAAAAAGATTGGTGTCACTTGCTAGATATTAAACCTTTCCTCCTCCTCCTCCTCCTCCTCCTCCTCCTCCTCCTCCTCCTCCTCCTCCTCCTCCTCCTCCTCCTCCTCCTCCTCCTCCTCCTCCTCCTCCTCCTCCTCCTCCTCCTCCTCCTCCTCCTCCTCCTCCTCCTCCTCCTCCTCCTCCTCCTCCTCCTCCTCCTCCTCCTCCTCCTCCTCCTCCTCCTCCTCCTCTTTCTCCTCCTCCTCCTCCTCCTCCCCCCCTCCTCCTCCCCCTCCTCCTCCTCCTCCTCCCCCTCCTCCTCCTCCTCCCCTCTCCTCCTCCTCCTCCTCCTCCTCGTCCTCCTCCTCTTTCTCCTCCTCCAATAACAAAGTGCATATCACCAGTATCCTACGCAATATCTTTTTAAGTTAAAGTTATATCGGCATGTTTCTTGCCATTTCTTTTTCGCTTCCAGTAAAGAACACAAGTCTTCCATGGCATTGATCGAGCTAGAATGTCAGCAGAAAGTAGATTCCATGAAGAAGGAATGCGACGACAGGATAGCTGCCGGAGAAGCGGACTACGAGTCAAAGGTCAAACAAGTCCTACGAGAGGTCAACACAAAGATAGTCACCCAGGAACAGGAATCTCACAAAGCAATCGATGATGCTATACGTGAGTTTAAAGCGTTTCATATATACACATATATAGACACATACTTAATATTGATAATTATGCCGTTTCGTCGGTTCAACTTTTACGACATCTGTCGCTTGCTATAGTCATTACGTTTATCGCTCTTAATGTCGTTGTAAGTTTTTGGGATAATTGAATCACCATGCTTTCTTGCTTACACATGGACCTCTTTATACTAAACAATTGCGATAGTCTAAAAATCCAAATTTGCTGCGGAATGTTGAAAGGTAACATCATAATTTTGATATGAAAGAAACGCTTTTTTTTCTCCAGTCAAGGAAACAGTTTTGGTGTCGTTATTTGTTTGCAGGTAAAGGACATTCCGTGGAGTCTAGGATAGAAAAAGAACATCGGGAAGTCACCCACGAACTGCAGAAGCAAATAGACGAACACGCCCAGGAAGTCGACAGCATCTGTGAGAGATACGAGGAACAACTCAATGTAAGTTTGTATCTAGCGAAAAAAGTTGTTATAGACTAGTTTACGTTTTAAAGACTTTTTTCCAGCATTTCTGGTTTGCTCCAAATGAAGTTACTGTTGATCTAAAGTATTAAAGACAGTCTCTTAGATTTCTCCACTAAAAATTAAAAATTAATCGGTGCGTTTATTCCATCTGATCCATTAATCGGTGCATTTATTCCATCTGATCCCTATAATTTAGTCTAACAGAAACTGTTAGTTTTTCAGTGAGCATGTACGAAGAAAACAAGTTGATAAATGTTGGACTCTGTCGACTATATCAGTGTCATTAAGTTGCACTAAAACTTGAATAGTCCAGAAAAATTCTCAGGTTTAGAATTTCATAACTTTACCCATTCACCCAAATTTTGCTACAAATGCAGTCACTTCAACATTTGTAATGGCTAATATCCAGTTCCCCATTGGGAACCGTATTACAGTTCACATCACGTAATCTCCTGTTTTCATGGGAGCAGCCAAAAAATAAGATTTGTCGATAATAAGCAGTAATACATCGCTCACGTTAGGTGAGGAAGTCATCCCGATTCCTTGACTGACGATCGTTACCCCTCTCTTCATGTGGTTACGTTATTAATGTCTACCGGCAAAAAGATGCAAAGTGCCTGTTTTTTTTTCTACTGGCAAAAGACAAATATCTACTGGCATTTGGCCAGTATATTGTCTGAATTTCAAGGCCTGTATTATTTTGTGGGATTGTAATGATGATAAAGTATCAGAACATGTTCAAAGTCACATCAGTAAGGAGCTCTACAATGATAAATCTGTTTAAGATTAACTTACGTCACACAAACGCTTACCAATTTAGTTCTCCCAGATAAAACATTGGCCAAAGAAAAAGGTGTTTCAGAAATGAAAAATATTAACCTAAAATTTGCAGTTTTTTCAATTCAAAATGATTGATCACACAATATGTCACAATTTATTCCTCAGCAAACTGAATACATCAAAACTGTTGTGGTAAGGATTAAAATTAAAAAAAACAAAACTATATTAGTTGTTTATTTCTAGCTCTTCTGAAAACTCACCTCCCATTTTATTCCTTGAATTGAAAACACAAATTGACAGCACAAAAACTGTCAATATTATTGCAAGTAACCAGAAGAAGTAGAATGCCAAGAAAAAGACCCTTTCAGCTAAATTACCACGCTATCTGTTCTTCTTTTCTCTTGTTTTCTTATTTTTTATATTTTTTTATCTTACTTTCCTGTTTGTGTTGATGTAAACTACATTCCCTCTTCTACTTTCTGCTTCAAGTACCGAAAGATAAGACAGGAACAACAACATTCGTTTGGGGCAAAACAGAAAAGATAGAATTGATCAAATTTTGCCTCTCTCATTTATATGCGGTATCAATTTCCCCTCAGATAAAGAGGCGAGAGTTTGATGTGTTAAGTTTGATCGTCCTCGACGATCATCTGAACTTAACCAGACGGTGCCGAGCCTCGTCGTAAAAAAAAAAAACGAGAAGTCACCCCGATAAGACTCTGAATGTCAAAACATCTAAAGTCTATTTCAGAAATTGATGTTAAACAGAAGCTTTTCTCCAAATGTCTTGTTTTCACTTTTATCGAATGAAAAACACAACCGTCGTGACATAATTATTTCGTAATTTACCCTCGATGGAGGGACGAGCCTTTTTTCGAGAAACGATAAAAAGACGGAATCGTCGATCGCTTTACATCCAAATAGACACAGTGTAAAAAGTGACTTACCATTAAGGGTAAACTTTTGGCACAAAATTCATTTTGATATGTTGTGGACTGTAGAAGAAAACAACAGTGATGTTAGTCCAGGTTGTGTTTCTATAACACATTTTTAATTTTTTAAAATTTTTTTTAATATAATTTATTTTTTTTTTAATTTTTATTTTAAAATTTTTGAGAAACGACCCTTTAGACAGCAGAAGGTCATTCAATGAAAGTGACTGAATTACATAGTCTAACACACAGACCATTACGTCAGTTGCTCAGATGAAACACATAATAGAGATTTATAGGGTCTTATCACATGACATGTTTACAATGTAAGTATAAATTGGTCAAGGACGGCAAATCGTGTTGAATGTTATCCATAAGTGCTGTAATGTTTGTGTGAAGTTATAAAAAAATATAAAAAAAATGTTTCGATTACGTTATCAGAATTTATAAAATAATGCATTGACAGTAACATTCATAACTACACTGAGGGAGGTAACATCATCATCATATTCAATGTAGCCTTAAAGGAGCCGTCCGGAGATTTATCATATTTTAAAAAGGAAAATATCTTGAAAACAAGAATAAATTTAGTTAAACATTTCAATACTAGCACTGAAATTTGTCTGTGTTTAAAGTCAATAGCATTTGATAAGTACATCACTGGAGTATTTTTTGTTAAAAAAAATTAATTTTGTATTTTTGTCTCCTCTCTGCCCTTTTATCTTGTTTTGTGCATTTGTTTCCCTTTTCCAAGTACAATTGTAGAAATAGAGTTCCCTGGTTGGAGAGACTGTCTTTACAGAATAAAATGAAAAACTTGAAAAAGATCTTTAAGGAACAGTATTTCCAATGAGTGACCATACTGCAGTTGATTTTGTCTTTATGTTTTTTTATAATTTATCTTGGTTGACTGAACTCACCCTCTGTACCTCATCCCCTGCTTCCCTTCCATCCTCTACCCCTTGTCACCCTCCATTCGTCCTCTTAGCCCCTTCTTTCGCCCCCTTTTTTTTGGGGGGGGGGCGGTGAAGGTTTTGATATCCTATTAAAGCACTGTACTGTAACACGTGAAACTCATAGCCAGAAAATGTCATATTTTAGGTAGCAAGCATACTCTTATTTCGGTCATAAATGTATGTATTTTAGATCCGTTTGCAAGCAGGAACTCGCGAAGAAGCCATCATTAGCTTATGAAAGCCGCAAGCTGACTGAAGTCAGTCTCTTACATTCATATTTAACGTCCATGATTATGAATTGTCAATTGTCAACAACTCTGTAACTGGACGACATATGTTAATCTTGGAGTGACTCGAACTTGGGACCTTATCATTGTATACCTCTGTATTCATTCATGTGATAATACATTACCATAAACTGCACTGTTTCCAAACACTTTCTTTTTAGGAGAAGAAAGCAGAGTTAAAGATGGTCACAAAGGACTTTGAGGACAAGATTGGGAAGTTAGTCGTCGACCATCAGTCCCAGGTCAACGAGCTGGAGTTTCGTCTGGAGCACCAGGAATCTCAGCATATGAACGAGATGTCGGACATGGAAGCAAGACTTCAGGAACAACTGAATGAACTGCAGAAGAAACAAAAGGACACTGTAAGTATCAGATGTCCCTTCCTCTTCTATCCCTCCCCTTCAATCCCTCCCCACCCCACCTATACCCCCCTCCACCCCACCCCCATTCCACTTTGCAAAGAGCTGCAACGTTTGCATGACAAAAGACAAAAATAATTTTAATACGACATTTCTATGTGCAAAGGTAACATTTGTTCTAACGAATACTGGTTACCATATCTGGTGTATATTCACTTTGCTTCATTGCATCAAATTTACCTCGGAGTGAATTTGCAGTCACTCTGAAACTTTGCTGACTCAGTAAAACCAAAAATCAACATCATTCTCTTGATGCCAGTGAAATTACATCAACAGATAAGCCGGATACCCTATTTTAGGTATAAGAAATGCACTCTCAGAGTGACCGTTTGGTTCTTACACAGTATAATCCATCATAAACGGACTAAATTTAATTTCTCATCAATGGGCAGTTCCGATCCTGCAGTCAACAGGGCTTGATCCCACCAAGAGTACCTATGGCAAATTTGTCGTAGTGGCACCCCCCACCACCCCCCCCCCCCCAAATACCAAATACACACACACAGTCTCCAAAACCTCCAAACAGAGGTTGGACTTAACATAGATTTGCTTCACGATCATAAAGCAGTTTAGTTTTTATTATGCAGTATATATATCGATATAAAGCAAAAATCTATTTATCGTATCTATTTGCTTGCTTTTGTCATTTTATGAATCCGAAGAACCGTCCAAATATAAGCTGAACAATAGAAACTGTAAAACTTCCTGTCAATTCTCAAGCCACTGATTTGTCAAAAAGTTGTTTTACTTCATTTTACTCTCTCAACAAAAAGTTTGCAACAACTTCATTGATAGCGTGGATAACTACAGGCATTAAAAAGGTTGCCTTCCTTTCCCTATGTTGCATTGGAGTTATGCAAACACAATTATGAATTATGAAATACATATATGCGTTTGGTATTCAAACTAAAATTTGATTTCAAATGAAATAAAGTTGATATCCTCTTTACAATTTAACAATCATGTAAAAATTGCTCTCATTTCTCTTCTCCAGACCAAAATTCATTTTTCTAAATGGAAGGAAATCCCACTTCCCTATTTATTTTGTCAAACTTTTAAACCGTCCAGCGAGAAGAAAGTATACTTTCATATTTAAGAGATAGTTGAAACTTTTCCTTATTTTTCTAGGAGGATTTAGCAGCTATGAGTTCCCTCGACCCAATTTCAATTAGTTCCTCGGTGAACTCGAGAAACGGAACTTCGGGCCCAGATATGCAGATATTAGCTCTCCAGGTACCGGTCTGCTTTTCATCCTGCCCATGTTATCATCGGTCAAATCACCACGCTATATCTTAATTTGAAACTATTGCCTCTTTAACTTCAGCAAATCATGAAATATGATTCGGTCGGAATGCTGTTTGCACTCTTTTCTAACCAGACCAGTTTATAGTACTCAAAATACTTAAACTGGTGTTTGAAGTCTTGAAAACAAACTTTGCCCTTGTATGCCTACTTTCCAAATGCTGTGCTTTGCCAGATTTTTCAGTGGAGGGCAGGGGGAGGGGGGGTGGGGGGGAGTTGGGAGATTCAGCTAGGCTGGGTAGGACATAAAGGTGCTTTAAAGTTTCACACAATACGTTCTGTAGATGATATGATGTGATGTCATACTGAGAGCAGAATGTTTTGTTCTTTCCTCATTTTGTCACTTTCTTGTTTTGGACCTTGGTTTGGACAGGGTGTCAACTTTGTTTTGTGGTGATGTGAAGTTATCAATATCTCAAAGGTATTCATATGCTCATTTTTTAACAATTTGTGATGGAGAAAGAAAAAAAATGGAGTTTTGAAGCAATACATATAAAAAACATAATTTGTTAGTGGGTATCTATGACATCACACCTGCTTGCTCCGTGTTTTATTTTTGGTCTAAAACAGGGTCAAATGTTATCTCACAAAACAACAATAGTACATCGGAATTGATTGCAAATTTCACCGGGATGCGTAGAACATGGTCCGCTTTCTTCAGTCAAATATTAAATATTTCCTCTTGACTATCCTGTCAATAAAATTAATCCAAAATGGCCGTGGACAGCTCAGCTTGACCTCTGTTACTGATCGTAATGGGTTTTGTATCATGTCGTGGATGCTATCTGGATATCTTAGATTAATTCCCTGAGCGTTCTTTCTTCTGAATATTTTGAGTACATGAAAACAGCTTGATAGAGGTGGGTAGTCTCTCGGAATAGTTCCCATAGTGATAATATCAGATCATGGTACAAAGGGTAAAATAGTACTAACATGCAGTGAAAAGATTGCATAAAGCAATAAAGTACATTTGACTAAAAAAAAAAAAAATAATAATAATAAACTAATAAATAAGTAAATAAATAAAGTAAATAAAATAAAATAAATAAGATAAAAAGATTCTAGCTTTCATCAGAATACCTCTAGTAATTCTCCAGTGTAATGTGTTCTAGAACTGCCTGGAAGTAATTCTGGTTCAAGTAAATGTGGCATATATATTTGTATTTATAGCTATATCATGTGGTTAATTATTCTTGTTGCCAACTAATGACAGTATAAACCATTCAGACCAATGCTTATCAGTTATCAGTACAGGGTATGCAAAGTAGGCTAGGCCTGATGTTTGCATGTGTACTATGCAATTGCTGTAGGGTGAAGGCTCCTTGCTGATGCTTGTTTTGGAAAGTAAGTCAATATTTTAAGCACCTGTTTGGAGCTACAAACATACTAACAGCATATTACATGCTCAAGTGCATCTGCATGGCTAGAAGCATTATGTTCATCGAAAACAACTAGAGCTGTTTTTATTCTGCTTTTCTAATAAATGCCACTAATCGCTAAATTCTACTGTCATGTGTTATACATAACACTATGATGTCCCATACCATGTCCCTACCAGATCAGATATCAAACACGACTAGAGCTGTTTTTATTCTGCTTTTCTAATAAATACCACTTATAGCTACATTCTACCATCATGTGTTATACATAACACTGTTATGTGACATACCATGTTCCTACCAGATCAAACATCAAACACAACTAGAGCTGTTTTTATTCTGCTTTTCTAATAAATACTAATAATCGCTACATTCTGCTATCGTTTGTTATACATAACACTGTTATGTGACATACCATATTCCTACCAAATCAAATATCAAACACGACCAGTTGTTCTCGTTCAGCTTTCATAGTAACCAACAAGTTCTGCTACATTTTACCACCATCTCTATATACATACAAAGTAATTTTCATGCCATGCTCCCAGCAGATTTTAATATCTAGCTCATTTTGAAAATATCACTTTTTCTCATCACCTTCCAATATTGTTTCTCCAATCGATCAATTCTGATATTAATTCTGCACCAACACTCACTTTATCTATCTATCTGTAGAACAACTTTGTTATTTTGCCCGAAGAAGATTGGAACCACAAAAACAAACAATACTGTTCCAGTTTTAGTTCCCTTGAGATGTATCGGTTCAGCTTTATGATATTGCCATAGCTAGTTTTAACCATCTTTTTGATGTGTTTTTTATCAAGTTTATTGTTTTGTACAGCAAAATATTGTCATGTACTTCAGATTTCCCCCCAACCAAACCCAAAACCATTTTTTTAGTTGTTCCTCATCCTCCTTCCCCCAACCCCTCCCCTTCCCCCCTGTGAGATTGCCCTTATGCCACAGGAAAGATGTTTATTAATATCGGTATCGGAACGAATCAAAGATAGACAAAAAAATTCATGAATTATTTATTAATTTTCCTGATTATCTTCTTGTGTGGTTTCATTGCATGCTGTTCTCTGTCGTAAGAAATTAAGATTGACATCAGTTTTCAATGTTTGTCATTTCAAAGGTACAAAACTTTGTGATCTTTTTGTCATGACACCAGCATGTATATTTTATGATATGCTGTTATAATAATCATATATGACATAGTGTGCTAAAATTTGACCTTGATGCCAAATTAAATTACTTAATTAATCCCAAAGTTTAATGACTAACAAGTCCTAGCATGTCTTTGCGCTGTTCAATTGTTGCTGGCTTTTCCCCCAATTATGGAGGAATGCACCTCAGTTCTTTTTGGCACAAACGTCAAGCCTGACACGTATCATATATTCAAATATCGTTATTCAAAAATTGTAAATGTTTGAAATCATACCATCCTTTCCTTTTCGTCAGGTTGTTAGAAAAGGCTTCGCATTTCCAAGTCCCCATCAGCATTTTTTAAATTTTTTTTATATACCACTCGTCAAGAGTAGGCCTAAAGAGTCTCTACAATTTTTAATTTTTGGAAAGTAAACCACCTCAAGTTGATGAACAAATTGCAAAAGCTGGTATCATGAAAATATCTATGATCAAATTAATAAAATCCTTTTCACTCTCTCTGTTTTAAGCCTGTTTGGTTTATCTCTTCCACAAAACCATGGTTGATTTTTTTTTTTTGTGAAAAGAAGGATTGAAGTGCTGCAGTCTTGATGGAAACTATTTGTATTGCTTGTTGTACATAAAGAAAAAATGGCTTTGTATGTTCTGTCTGTATTCTTTGTATGTTCTAGCATTATTGAGGTTGACAATGTTTACAAAATGCAGAACCAGTTGGTAGCCATTGATCCAGCACAATGTCTTACCTCAAAGAACCATCAAGTTCCAACCAGATGTGAAAACACCCAAGCCTATCATAATCCACATTGTTCTAGAGACTATTATAGGATGTCTTTTTCCCCTCGTACTGTACGTGATTGGAACTATCTATCTGAGGAGTCTATTAGAGCCCAATCTGCTGAAGCTTTTTAAAAACCTCATCCAGTTAGACTAATGTCCACATAGCCAACCTGTCAATCAAGTGCATGAGTCTTCAAAGATGAAGTTAGCACTACTGTATACTGGAAGAAGAAGAAGAAGAAGAAAAAGAGCAGTTGTTTCATCTCTTTTAATTTGTCTATTTCATGTCAACAGGCAGAACTTCAGCAACAGAGAGGTCTCATGGCCGAGATGAAACTGAAGGAGAAACGGTTAGAGGAAGAGATCACAGGATACAGACAGGGAGCGTCGCTAGGTATGTCATCAACAAACTCTGAATAATATTCATAAATTTGCATATGTAAATATTAGTTTCATTTGAATTTTTAGTAAGTTTGAGGTAATTTTCCAAATACATAGAAATCAACATTTGGCAGAATTAGCTCCTTAAATTCCACAAAATGACAAAATCAGAAATAAAAAAACAATCAAACAAGAAAACAGTGATTGCATTAGTTGAGAAACTTATAACTCTTCATATTTGTTGTTGTTGTTGAAGAACTGATTAGTTTATGACTATCTGCTCATCATCACCTGGAAGATTGTCACTGCTTTTAGAAGCAGCCATTCAATAATTGTTATCCCATCATTCGACCACACACTGCGTTAGATAGCAAACATTGGTAATATGATTATGTGTAGTACGTCGTTTGTAGCCTAGTTTCAGTATAAACCCGATGAATGCGACACATTGTCCCAGCTTTGAGAGGTCATGTACCTGTGAAATGAGTTCATTGCATGGGCGGGTAGAAATGGAAGCCCAATAATATATATATATATTTACAAAACTATAAGCAGCATGACGTCTTCCACGGAATCAGATAGCAAATCCCCACAGTGAGTTTTCATTATGGGTTCTGGATAAACTTTACCCGAGGCCTTGTCGCAGTGTATCAAATTATCATATGAATATAACGAGATGATATCGTCATAGTGCCACAAAAATTAAATCATAAATCTAATATCCTGATGAATATTTGTAGATCTCTGATTAATTGCTCATTAACTCTATTAATGGTGTTTAAACTAATTACGACTCGATTCAGCTTCGTTAAGGCTATTGTCAGTCAACTCTTTTCATGCTATGAATTGTCTTCTCATTTCCTATGCTCTGCATAATTTTGTGATGGCACTCGATGTTCTTGCCTTCATTTCGTCAGGTGCGGACGGTGATAGTATTGCATTATCAGATGGGCAAATCTTGACGAAAACCACAGAAATTCAGGTAACTAATTAATGAAGCGGAGAAGGAAGAAATAGAAGGGTGCAACGTAGGAGGAAGTTGGAAGAATAAGGGGACAGGGGGGGGGGGGGAGAGTTGGGGATGGAGATTTTACAGCCTAGCTATAACCTGCTCCAGGTTTTTGTCAATATCAGGAAAGGGGTGATGGTTACAGATTTTAGTCATTTTCAAGTGATCTCAAAACGAATTTATCTGCAAAGTGATACAAAACCGTTTAATAGCCATCATTTTAATATTTTGAATAAATTTGCTCCAAGAGTGGTTTCAAAATCAATGCACGCATTAGTGATGTTTTTTTTTCCCACGTAAATCAACATATAGGAATATATTGGAAGTAAATTTCACCTTTTTATGAACAACTAAAAGTATCAATACATAGAAGGATAAGTATTATAATCAAATTTTAGTTCTTTCATTTCTGTCGTTTGATCATAATTTTAAAATTGACTTTGGTAAGTTTGATATGGTGCTGTCTTCAATTGTCGCTAAAAGTAATTTTAAACTGAAGCTATGTGACCTATGACCTCTCATGTATGTTCACTCTCTCTGTTTTGGATTTGATCTCTTTCTCCGTCAGTACTTGAAGCACGTCCTCTACCAGTATATGATGGGCAAAGAACCAAAGGTTAGTTTCCATGTTTCTCTATCTGTTGTACGAGATTGTAACGTTGCCGCACTCTAACCAGGTCATATCCGGTCAAGCTGTTTCATATGATTCATGTTTTGTAGTGTTGTACGAAATATAAATAAAAATGTGTCTTAGAAAACATGAGGGAATGTTTCAATGTTCCATTTGCACACCTTTGATTGTTAATTTTTTTTATCTTACTTAACTATGCTTTTCTTATCTATGGTACTTAACAGTTTCGTGACAAAAAACAAATTTAATCAGTTTTTGGTGGAATTTCTGTGTTTCATTTCAGCTCTTATAAGTTATTTACAAGTTGCCCCTCAGCTTCCTGAAATATTTCCCATCACCAATTTTGGTCAAAATTTGAAAATCAAGCCACTGTTCTTCAGTTTTGAAAATTCATCTCAAAGCCTTAGTGGATGCCTATCAATACTTGTTTGAAATATTGAACCACTGTTCTTTCAGAGTGTTGGATTTTGATGGGTGCATACATTTATATATTTTTTTAAATATATTTTTTACAAATATTTTGAAATTGTCCCTTTACATCATCTGTGACATGTCAAATTGGCTAGATGATAATGAAGAAGACACTTAAACTATCCCTCCCTCCCTCCCCCCCCCCCCCCCACCTCCGCCAATGCACTTGTTAAAGTTGATTATGAAAATAAACAGAAGATGTTAATGCATGGTTGGGAGATTTAATAAGACTTAAAACCTGTGAAGATTCAATCATCCGATAGTTTAAAGTAGCACGCAGGCTTCTCATTATTCGCCAGGTTCACCGTTACTTTGCAGCTTTGTCTGAAGGAGATAAAAATGTAATCCATCGATGTCTTTCAACGGATAGAAAATAAAGCCACATTTAAAGCCAATCGCTATTTTTACGTAACAATTTTACTGACACAAATTCTGCATTATCTTGGAGTGTTTTCTATAAATGTTTCACTTATTTTGCGGAATTTCAGACTAGAAAATATGGCCGTTTTGATGGCTCCTTTGATGTGGGGTGGGGAGTTTTGTTCCTTTTACAAGGGATAGAACAAAATTGACAAGAGTCAAAAGTATTTTCATCTGAAAAGGATTTCCCTTTTAAGAGGATGTTTTAACAGGTTTTTGGTGAGATATCTATCATTGGGGAGGTTTTGAATGTGTTAATTTTTATTCGATACTGTCAGTATTTTTGATTTCATGAAGTTGATTTAAAACCTCCTACTGCTGCTTTAACTCTGCGAAAAGCAAATCAGGTTTCAGGTGATCAGCCTGTGGAATAGACTGACCTGTTCTCTAAACATTTATTAGCCTAATTGAGTACACATTGGCTTTGATCCTTAATAATATTAATCAAAAATTAAATATAAATAATAGAGAATATGTATATCATGTGTGTGCGTGGTTAGTGTTCATCGGCATCTCTCTTTGAATAACTCGTTCGATGTTGGCCTGTCTGTTTAGATATTAAATCTCGGCAAGCTTCTCTAGGTTTATCCAAAGTTTGATAAACATTATAAATTATTTATTTCCTGTGAAAAAGAAGAGGAAGAAGAAAGGGTAAAAAAAATTGATGCCATCGTCTCAATAGCTGTAGTGTTTATTCGTTACAAGAGTCGTTAAGCCATCTTGTCCTGTTATTTGGTTGTGTCGGCAGAGGTGTGGAAGAAAAATTGTCACATTGGGTATCTGTTAGGGGTGGGATAGAAGGGTAGTGGGTGGCAAGGCATAGCAAGGGGGTGCAAATCTCATGCATGGAGCTCCAGGCTCAAAATGTTTCCTCTGACGCAGAGTGACTTATGGACTCAGATCGATGTTGTGATGTAGTGATAAGCGAAGTGTTTTGTCAGTTTTGGTTCTGCTTTGATAAACAAAACGTGGAGTTTGTATAAATTTGTCTTTCATTAGCTATGATGTAAAACAGGGCAAAAGTTTTAAGGATGTTTTCTGGTTGAGCAGAGTGTTCTGTGGATTGTCCTTTCAGCTTTGTAAAAGCAAAGAAGGGGGCTAGAATTTTTATATCATTGCTTCTGATGAACCTTAGGTTTTTTCCATTTTCTGCTCGGTGGTTGATGTCATACATCTAATGAAATGTGGTTCTGATCTGAATAATTCCACAAGCATGACTTGATGTATGCGGTCGTCTCTGGCTTCGCCATCTCGAGTGGTTTTAAGTCACAGGTTTACCAATGTTTTGACGAATCACATTGTCTGGTTACTGATTGATTGCCTCATCAGAGACTCTGATCAGTAGAACTCTTCTGGATCAAAGTGAAATCTGTATATAATGTATTCTCCAACATTAAAACCTGAAAGTGTCTTTTGAAGCCGGAGGTCGTGTTCGCAGCTGGTGAACGTTCACTGCACTATCAGTCTCTTGAACTGATATCAAACACAGGTGCTTTAAAATTTAAGAAAGTCTGATACTTTTCCATATACTAGAAGTATCGAGATTCCAGTCACTTACGAATATCAAGTAAAAAGTGGAACATTTTATTTTATTTAAGTCCAGCCCAGTTTTACCACTTTAACACCGGTAGTAAATAAGTTTGATTTTTGTCCTTCGTTCCTTAATTGTTGAATTTTCTAGTTTTATAACATCATGATAAACCTTGATAAAATCGATATACCAATATCACTCGTGGAAATTATATCACTCGTGAAAATTTTTGGACCTGTTAAACTTTGTCCTGGCCATAACTTAAATCACAATTTTTTGCTTTGACTGGTAGGTAAATTGTAACATTATAACTAAAGACAGCCTGTTTGCGGTTAAAAAATTACCACATTTAAAGCATCGTCTAGGAAAATTTCATATTTGATTTTTGAATATTCTTTCAGACGATGGCAAAAGTAATAGCAGCTGTAGTGAAGTTCTCTCCGGACCAAACGAAGGACATTCTTGCCAAAGAAGAAGCCAAGCAAGTGAAGTTGGTAAGTGAAGGAAATTGACAGAATCTTTTATGATATGAATATGTAAAATCTTCTCTAACCCTCTAAACACCCCAAGTTGGCACAAATTTGTGTGTACTGTACTTTCGTATCCTGCTTCAAAGCACTCGTACTGACAGTATGAGCAGTATGAAGCATTGTGTTTCTATATTAGAGACCATAGAGGTTAGAAACTGTTTGTACTGTCAGTACCAGTGCTTTGAAACATGAAATGAGAGGACAGTATAGAGTGGTTTTAGCATTAATTTGAACTTCTTGGAAGTAACTTTCAGGGTTTCTGCTTTCTTTATCAAGATGCGAGAGGTGACAAACGTTGAAGTTAAAAACGAGGTTTTGAAGTCTTGTTTCCAGACAATTCTAACTGGATTTTAAAATAGTTAAGTCGTTGATTAAGGTTAATTGTCACACCTACACATTCAAGTACGTGCAATCCAAACCATTCCTTTGGGGGGGGGGGGGGTGGGACTGTCTTCATTGAGGACATCCCACAGGGTATAGCCACAAGTTACCTGAAAGCTTGATCCCTTATGAAAATTTATCATAATTGTCTTTTGATTTTAGGTCTTGATGATATTTTATTCAGCTTGAATTATACTTTCTTTAATCAGAAATGCTGATCTTTCAAGATTTGTGGTCTGTTGAGTTTCCCCTTTGCAAAGTCACCGAGTCTGATTTAATCAAATTATTCATTTTAATTTGAAAAGATAGTTTGCTAATGAGGTCTGTGATTGTAATATATCAGGTATCATATATGCGAGAAGTAGCACTTTGTCCTTGGTACTGTTTACCGTGGAACGTCATTTCAGTAGTATTGCTCGGTATTGGACTGGAGGAGTATGTCGATCATTAATGAACATAGTTCACATGGTGTGGGCAAGGTATTCTAAATTGGTAGGGAGTCATAGAAATTGAAAGCAGGGAGAAGGTGTGGTGGGGGTGGGGGGTGGTGGGGGTGAGTCATATCCTACCATCCTAATAATATTCACTTAAAAGAAGAAAAATGTGTTCTTCTTTACCGAAATATTGTGAACTCAGATTAGGGTTGAAAATTAACAACCAGTTCACAGCTAGGATCTGTTGAAAGGGTTTTCAATAAATAATCAATTTCCCACCACCTACATATTAGTCTATAAAATGGTCACCTAGGGGTTCTGTTGCTTTTCCCTATTTCTCCTGCCCCGCACTATCGTTGGACCCAAAAATGTCAACGATCGTCCTCAATCGTGGCGTTTCTCTGACTGCATGTCGATGTCGTTACTAAATCACACCCATATTTTATTTGTCATATTTATGACTTCTGTTGATTATTTTTGTTTTTTTGTTGTCTTCCTTCTGTGCACCCCCCTCTCCCCTCCCCCCACCCTCACCCATTAAGACCACTTCCATTTCAGTTTCTGATGCACCTCCCAAGCCAAATCAGCTAGCGTAGAGTCTATTCTGTCGATTTTGGTAGGTTTTTATAAACATAGTAAGTTTATTATTTTTTTTTCTTACTGCATGACAAACTGCTCCGGCATCCTCATATGGGTATCTCCATGGTTTACCACTTTACAGTACCTGCCTTGAAAGCAGCTGGGTGGTTGTACTTGACATTGTTCAGAGATGTCTTCTGCGATGCCCTACAAATTATGCATCAGTCACACAGTCACGCAGTCACATTTAAGTGACAGCATGTGACACTGGTAGTTAGATCGGCAGTGTTTCCAGTCGTTAAGTCGCACCAAGTTTTAGGTGTCAGTTATTTGAAGTGCAGACTGCTGCTTCCAATTGTTTTTCCCAGAATATTTTGTCACTTGAAGAAGAAGAAGAAAATAAATGGGAAATAAAAAGAAACAGAAAGCAGGATGAAGAATTATCAAAAAAATAGTTTTTTTCCTTGTTTTTGGATCCCTTCAATTGTCTTCCCTCATTCTTTTTTTCTCTTTTCTTCTTTATGATTATCTTTTGCTTTCTTCCGTTTATTTCTCTGCGATCTTGGAGGGAGGGCCGCTCTCCGTTACTTATGCACCCGGCAACATATGAAGTCATTGTTTTAAATAGTCTGGTACAGTATGCATAAAATCATATACCAGCAGGACCGCATGGGAACATTTTTCATATCTCTGGGATGAAATAAAACCATTTTTTGAGCTTTTGGCATGTACAGGGTGTTACGCAGAAAAGTCAAATCAGAAAACAGTTCCTTTATTCCTAGCCTGAATTTAGCCATCCATCGAAAATAGACTTTTGGTTACCGGTATTATAGCATTTCGCATGCATGTTCATGTAGGTCCATATTAGGGTTGGAAAATTTGGAAGGAATGTTTCACTCTGCTTTATCAACCATAAAGGTATTTTCAATATGGTCATTCTAATTTAAGCGTGGGTAATACGCTGTGCTTGAAGAATATTCCACATGCAAAAGCAAACCGACTGAAAACTGATTTTTCATTTTGGATTTAAAAAAAATTAAATGAGATTTTCCATGAAGCTTTTAGAGTGCAAATTTCATTTCATTTATTTCATCTATACATAAGAACAATAGAACAAAGTGGTATAGTATAAACAGGACACTAGAAAAACAATAGTAGTTTATCGAGCTAGCGACCAAAAAATAACAAAAAACAATGAAAGAAGGTAACAATTAAGAGTAGAGAAAAATAAACATGAGATAATCAATACTCAGTCAGCCTAGTTTTCAATTAGGTGGGCTTTAAGTTTGCGCTTAAACGTTACATAAGATTTAACAGTTTTATATCATTTGGAAGCACTTTCCAGGTTTTATAGCAGTAGTTGTTCAAGAGTAATTTACCGTGTTTCGAGGGATGTCTGCTAACAGAAAAATGGGTATTATTCCTCGTACTGATATCAAAATTCTGATATACAGCTTTCGGACTTCTCTGTAAAACCTAAGAGACTATACCAGCTGTAAGATTGTCTCTCTCATTTTAAAGGTCTTGAATTTGAGAGGGAATTAAACAAATAAAATCTTATTTCTTGCCAGCGTATCATGACTTCGCTGCATATTCAAATACTGCAAAGCCTATGTTTGGCTTCTGTCACTTCTGTGGAAAGATGTCCTTTGCTCTGAGGATGTGGGTTTTGACCTAATGGTGCTGAAACTTGTCTGCAATTCTGCTAAACACTCATCTTTCAGTAATCTTCAGATCTTTTTTAACCCTTTCTTGCCATGTTTTTTAAAATATGAAATTGTTCATTTTTCTTTGTCACATCTGCCAATGCAGGAACATCTCTGCAGTTTATTTTTGTATCATTTTTCTTTGATTGATACCATTTTTTTTCACCCCATATCTTCATTACTTCTGTTGTTGCAGGTGAATGGTTTTATAAGCTTTTGAAATTAATTTGACAACATATATCAATTAAGACCGACAGTTGTTTAGAACAGAGATGACAGTTTATTGCAGGGAATATAGTACATCTTTCACTGGCTTTCACATATTTTATAGAATCGTGGTAATCAAAGATGAGTTAGTTAATAGAGTCAATTCACGTTTGACGGTAAGTTTAAAGAGTTCCTAGTCAGAAATAGGTTTGAGTTTTAATAAGATGTGCATTGTTTAAAAGAAGTGTCAAGTCGGAGTGATATAAATTAGGATTTGTAAAATTGGGAAAGGAGAAAAAGAAGAGATACAGTTCAAAACTGATAGGAGAAACAAAGAAAATATGAACTTGTCGTGATTATTGAAGAATTAAACAAGAGCAGTTGAGTTTATGATATGCATGCGGTTGGAATATAAACATATTTTAAGAATAGTATAACGTAGCATTGTCTTCCATTAGTTACCTGGTATCCCCCATCTCATACCAGCAAGAGGCTTTTTAACAATGTTAAGGTTCTGTGACCCCTTGCAGACTTGCTAACCTAAATCAAGCTATTCAAGTTATCACCGGCAGATCTCAATTTTTTGTTTCTTAGTGACATCATGAAGTCAAATGTACGTAAATAACGTTAATTGTTTTTTTTAAAAGCAAACGTTTGGTGTTTCATGTAGTCGAACATATAAATCTGAAAAATCAGGTCCCAAAGTTTACCAAGAAAATGTCTTTTGCTTCATTTGTTATATCCTTCTTGGCAACCTTTATCTGATTGAAAATTTTGCCAACTAACCTGAAAATGTTAATAGCTGTAAAAGTCTGCTCAATAGTTGCCTCAATTAGTCTGAAAACGGAACATCAAATTGTTGAATTTAACAAAAAAAGGTAACAGGTAAGCTAGCCAATTTTGATAGGTCTTCAAACACATAGTAAATGATAGAAAACTGAAAGGAAGATATGTCGGACCACTGAAACTTAATGATTCCTTTTTATTTCTTTAAAAATAGATACATAAACAAATTAGGAAAATAAACAGGCAGTATTAACGTCTTGATAATTCATAAATTACTTTATTGAAATCAGACAAATCACTTTATAGTATAAAAATTTTAATTACATACAAACACCACTTGGAAAATATTTGAATTTTTTTTAACCTTTTATTTTCTTAAAAATGATATTTTTTTTTCAAAATTATGTCAACGCTTAGCCTACTGTACGTTTGTAAAATAACATCAATTTTTCTAACTGATAGGGCCTATACTTATTGGTGTAAACAATAATGTTTTTATGGAAAGGAGCAAAGGAATTTTTCCATTGTTTCAATTTTTAGACAGTTTTTTGTAATTCATTTAACTATATACTACTTTTGTGTTAGATAATAGAAGTTAATAAGGGTATTATTCTATTCAATATGAGCTTATTCCTAAAATTTCTAAGTGGCCTATAAAAAAGGAATAATTCATAACATTTTTTACAGTACAAATTGCATCCAACAAGTTCAGTGACAGTCAAAAAGTGTTCTAATGAAAATTAACAGAGGGGTAGAAGTTATGAAGTAATTCAAATGTATTGTCGTTCTAGTAAGCGAAAAAGCACATCTTTGAATTCGTGTATCACTTTGATGAATAAAAGAGTCTAAACCAGATGAGAGGGTGTGGATGGGGCAGGAGGGAGGGCAGTGGCAGAAGGGAGGGAATTGGTGGAAGAATTAACTGAGAGTGGTGTTACTTTATATAATATTAAACCAATATGTTATTATATAACCGATTTGTGGGGAGGGGAGGGGGTATGACCAGAATCTAAAATGTCTTGGACGCCACTATCGCTCACAGTGGTATATGCCAATGAAACAGATTACGAGCCAGATGTTACAGTTTGCTGATTTAATTACGTACAAACACAAATTAGATAATATTTGAATTTTTTTTAACCTTTTATTTTCTTAAAAAGGATATCATTTTGAAAATTATGTCAACGATTAGCCTACTGTACCTTCGTAGAATAACAGCAATTTCTCTAACTGATAGGGCCTATACCTATTGGCCTAACCAATAATTTTTTTTATGGAAAGGAGCAAAGGAAGTTTTCCTTGTTTCAATTTTTTTTTGGCAGTTATTCATTTAACTATATATTACTTTTGTGTTAGATAATAGAAGCTATTAATAAGGTTATTATTCCTTCATTATAGCCCTTCATTATGGGCTAATTCATGGGCTAATTCATGGGCTAATTCATAGCCCTTCATTATGGGCTAATTCCTAAAATTCCTAATTAGCCTAAAAATGAATAATTCATAACATTTTTTACAGTACAAATTGCATCCAACAAGTTCAGTGACAGTCAAAGAGTGTTCTAATGAAAAGTAACAGAGGGCAGTATGAGTTTAGTATTAAATGAAATATCAACAGCTCTTGGAATAATCTCGCTCGTAATCAGGCTAAGAACCCACAATTCTGCCTTTGTGGGTTATATTACAAAATTGCAACGCTTCAGTTGTTTTTACAACTTTACCAGAAACAAATTGTGTCAGCAGTACTGGTAAAGTTGTAAAAGATTCAAAATGTCACCGGTCGGTCCCACATGGATGACGGCATGTTTCTATCTCGTATTCCGAGGAGGAGTCAAAACACGAGAGACTCGTCACTTTGTCGAGAGAGAGACAAATCTAAGAGGTTTACGATGATGTGTCAAGCCCAATCGCTAATGTGATGCAATAGGAATGAAAGAAAGATAAAGATCATTATCGTTAAGAATAATATCACCATCAGTTAATAGAACTGTCCATTAAGAGCAATTTGCTTTTTGTTAATTGGAAATACAGAACTGCTTCTAATTCGAACATGTTCAAACTTCCCTTAAAATTTCAGAAAATAGGTTAACATATACATAAAGAAGTAGCATTGAGAAATGAATATATTAATTTGATACAATTGAAACAACACAAGTACAATGGAATATGCACAAGATAATAGATATTACGAAAATAGAATAGGAGGCCGTTTTGCTTTGAACCGGTTTTCGATGCCATCTTAAAAACCATCATATACAGAATGGCTAAATGGAAGAAACAATGGTGGGTCAACAAATTAATTAGTAATTAAAATTGTACAATGTGGGCGTGCTGGTGACAATTTTGGTCTTTTTAGCTTATTTGGGGAAAGGGGTGGGTGGGGGGAGAGGGGGTGTGGGGAATGTCATATGAATATTTAGGTATGACAGTAGAGAGATCAAGAATAGATACCTCAGGAATAAGCTATGTTAAGTTTTCACTTTTGGATGTGCTTGAGATCAAAAATTTGTTATTTTAGATCAGCCTAACTCTTCCTCAAACCATCAGGAAACTAGAGTAAATAGCTGAATAGAAGCCTTGTGAGTTGGTTTACTTGCTATATATTCCAAAGAGTGAAACTGCTTTTTTTTGTAGACCTATATCGCATTTAATCAATTTTTGTTTGTTTAACATATACATATGCAATACAAAGTTGCATTACAAAGTTATGATCTACCATTTGTCACATAGCAAATTAAACCATCTGCCAAAATTTTGCTGGAAGAAGCACCTAGGATTGTTGCTGGACCACAAATGTTCTTTTTGTAGAACTTACTGTAGTACTAAATTCTTTTCATACACGATCATCTCTGGGAATCCTGCTAAAATAGTTGCGGGCTGAATTTTGTTGTTTTTTAATTAAAAGGTCAGTCAATCATAATAAAAGATTATTTTACCAGTTGTGAAAAATGGCATTTTTTGCTTCAAAAAATTTGTGTAACTGTTTTGATTTTCTGCTTAAAATAACATGAAATGAAGTTTGTGTTATACCTGAACTGTTTAGCTGTAATTAATCTCTATTGTGAAATCTTTTTGATTTTTCGATTCCCATCTGCTTCTCGTTTCCTGTGGTAGATATACTGGGTGTTTTGTTTCATAGTTAGTTTCAGTAACACATACCCAAGTATGTACAGTAACACATTTAGACATTCTGTACAGGGTATACTAGGAGCATTATTGATCTTAATGATGTAGCTATGGGAAGGGGGAGGGGGTGTAGGATGATGACAGCTATGGGGGTGGGGGTAGGGGAGGATCAGGGTAGGTGAGGATCAGGGTAGGTGCGGATGAGGGTAGATGCTCCATATCTTTTTCTCGCCTCTGGATGGGGGATAACATACAATTTATGTACTGATGAAAATAATTTCATATCAACATTATGAAATTAGATTCATGTTGATTAGCCAAATTTGACAGACGGATCTCTGATTTGAAGCCACGTTTAAAACATGTTTCTAAATGCAGTCACGCTGTAGTTGTAAAGACATTTTGGTCAGTTTACAATACACACTGTACATTGTAATATCATGGCATCATTAATACTGATGAAAAGAAAAATTAATTTCACACCTCATGGAGTCCTTTCAAAATTTGTGTCACATGGTACTTGGGTTGAAATCTCAGATAACAACAGTTATTGAGCTTCTTATAGCCTGTGACTATGATAAGCACCTCTAAGCATATAAATGGCACGCCACAAGATATAGACATTTAACATTGTAGGTACAGCATATGCTTCATGTCGTAGTTAACGTCATACTTCAACATAGAGCCTGATGATTCAGATTATTATTGTCACATGACTTTACTGGTCTGAGGTCACTGGTTAGTATCTTGTTTCCAAATTACAGAATGTATTTACACTTTCAAATCTTTTTATATTTCTGTAAACTTGAATTATTTCCATACAGTAACTCATTAACTACCCCCCCACTCCCCCACTCCCCTTGAGATTCTTCTCTGTTATTTATACAAACTTTTGACGTTAAAATAATTCTCTGATTACAAGGATTTTTGCTCCTTCTGAAGGTTGCATGCCAAAGACTTTCAACATTTGCGTGGAATTTGATGCATCGAGCGAGTTCAGCTATCTGGACAGTTAGTAAATGAATTTTGATAGCGAATGCAATCAATTTTTATGAATATTACAAGGAATGATTTCCAGCTGATGTCAACCCTTGATACACTGAAGTGAGATTAAGAAATCTGGCTGTGGTTGAGATCGTTAGTCGCTCCATTAACATCTCAAGGATCATTAAGAAGGAACTATTTCATTGACCACTGAGGACAGGTTTGGTTGTAATGGATTTGCCATACAAAAGCCCATCAGGTCGTGGTGAAAACTCACGGGATAGTTTAAAAGAAACAAAACATCTATAGATTAAAATCATATCAGTTTATCATTCTCACATTTCTTTGTTAGACTTGCTTTTTTAATTAGTCCCGAAGAGAAAGCAGTAAAGCCGTTTATAACTGGTGCCAGTTCAGTGCACACCACAAACGGCCTATAGACCCATCTCCCATCAACTGGACAAAATGTTAGCATGCGATAAGACAGTTCCGAAAGTTAATGATGGTGAAATAATATTTAACACAGCATCTACCTCGGTTTTATTCATCATGATGATAATTCTCATACTATTAAAATTGAAAGTTATCCTAGACTGAAAGATTCGCATCTATTACCAATGTCTGTTGCATTGTGTGTCAGGGTTAATGTAAGTTTAGACAATGGGTGCTTTCCGTTACTTTCTTTTCGTAATGAGAAACACAGACCTTGGGAAAGAAAGAAGGATGGAAGGAAGGGAGTGCATGTGGTGATTCATTCTGAGTTCTAAGGAAACTTTTGAAGATCCCTCTCTTTGAATATAAACGAAAAGTTTGGACCCACTTACAGTAGTCTTATATTATATTTTGATATTTTTGATAGTTTCAAGGTCAAAATTCTTCTATTTTTAAGCTCAGTTTGAAATAGAAACATGTTTTCAATTTAGGTATTGTGTCAAAAGAAGTGTGCTAATAAAGGCTGCAGCTTCATGCAGCTAGGCTGCATTGGATACATTGGATATATTTATTGTGCTCAACACGTTCACCCAATAGGCAATGCAGGTCCCTAGTGTTTGATATTGAGTCTTCTCATCTCTGCAAGATTTTGCAGCTGTTGCAGCTTTTTTCTGTAGCTGTTGCAGCTTTTTTTCTGCAGCTGCTGCAGCTGTTTTCTGCAGCTGTTTTCTGCAGCTGTTTTCTGCAGCTGCTTTTCTGCAGCTTTTTTCCGTAGCTTTTTTTCCGCAGCTGCTGCAGCTTTTATTCTGCAGCTGCAGCTTTTTTTGCAGCCTGCTGCAGCTTTTCTTTATGATGTGGTTCCTTACCAAAATGTGTTATAGAAATCACAGAAGAGGTTTGTCTGAAATGAGACCTGTATGAGAACTGTTCCTTGGTACTGGAATTAAAAGGATTGATTGAAATTTGTTGTAAGTGGCGTGGGGTGGGGGGGGGGTTGGGGGGAGGGGTTGTTGTACAAAACTTGAGTGAAATTGAAATCAGATTGGATAAATGACAAATGATTTTCAAAGTTTTGCAATTAAGCAGATTTGAATGTGAGTTGGAAATCTGATCAAACTTGTGTAACACTGTTAATAGTTACTTTGTACATTTTGTGACCAGATTTCCTTTTTGTTTTTGACAATAAAATTATCAGGACTACTTTCCAATCAATACACGATGAAAATGCTTTTTTATAAGTGTTCCTTCAATAAAGAGGTCTTTCCGTTGGTCTGTAGATGCACTTTTCTAGAAGAGTTGATATAGAGTTGATATAGTATTGTAAAGATACAGGTGATAAACGCTTACAGTGGAATTACGACCTTCCTTTCGAACCTCTGGACATACAATCGGTGTCCATAGCCTAGTGGTTAGGGTGTCCGCATATAAAGCGGGAGGCCCGGGTTCAAATCCCGGTGGAGGCTGGAAATTTTTTCACTGTTCTGAATTTTCCAACTCATTATGATTTCAATTATATATATGTATTTACATATATATGTATCCAAAGTTATTACATTAACGAAGGGTTGTCCATGCGTTAAGACGACTTTTCATTAATATTGAACGATATGAAAACAGTTTAAGATTGAGGCATATGTGGTAATCAACCTCTGTCTCACCTGGTAGTGTAATCACAAGGGACAACTCTGTCTCTCTCCCTCTAATTTTTTTGTGGCAGGATGTCATGTCACTGCTGGTCTACTGTGGCAACCATCTATTTCTACCTCCTTACAAACCAAAGAAAATGTATCTCTTATTGCTCATTGGAATGAGACTGAGAAAACATTCCGATAAAGCCATTAACCTACAAGTTTCTGGTCTGTTCTTCGAATCAGACCGACTGGCTGTGTCATTGGCACAGTTTTTAAATGAAGAAGTTGTTGCCCAGTTGATATTAATATTTGAAGCAATATCACATTTAATTTTTTCTTGTAACCCACGGTTACAGATCAGGGGCATAAAGTTTAGTATTCACAGTTTTGCAAAGCGATTTTTAGGTTGGTGAATTTGATTTGTGATATAGACTTGTACGCTGAAGAATGTATTCTAGATTATTTGTACAAAAAAACTGCTAAATATCTTTGTCTTTGTGTAAACGGTTTCAGGGAATATAATTTAGTGTTCATACTTTGTGTAGAAGCTTTTTGAGGGCTTTGAAAATTTTTCTCTCATAAAATTATATGGTTCCTTTCTCCCCAATTCTATTATATATCTTTCAAGTTGCATAGCAAAATTTAACCATTTTGCATAGCAAGTTTGCAATGCTATACTGGATAAATAATTCCCTGGGTCTGTGAAATTTTTTCCTGTTACCATGGAGATGGTAAAATGACATACGTACATCTATTTTGTGTAGCCAAATTTGTGTAGCAAAAACTGCTACACATTTGTGTAGCAGTCTGGATCATAGTTTGCAGTACCATATTTTATATCAAATTTATTATTACTTATTATTTTTAACTTGGGGTAGGTGTAAGAATTCTCTCCCTTGCAGTAAGGAAAATAAGGGGGGGTGGAAGAGGGACAGAGTTAGTAGTCATAGAAACAGATGAAGCTTTATTACACAATGGTGTGTCTGAGTTATCATATTTTACCTCCCCTATCTTTGTTTTTTTTTCTTTATTGTTCATCTCATCTCATTTTCTCTGGTTCATTAAAATGGAATTTATTTATTTTGAATGGTCCTCTTGTTCCTCTTATTTCTTTTCTTGTTTGTTTTTTATCTGTTCCTTCTTCTACATCACTCCCTCCCTCTCTCCCCCCACCCTAGTCTCCTCTTCCAAAGTATGGAACTATATTAGTACCGATAGGCTCTGGCACAGAACTAAACAAATAAATGTAGGTACGAAAAAAAACTACATATCATATTAACCGATCTCACCCTTTATTTACCCCTCATTGTTTTTGTTGTTGCTTTAACAGGGTCGCATCATGTCCCCTTAACGAAGACTCGTTCATCAGCTTACTGCCTCATCTCTCATCACCTTGCCATCTACCATATATCCCGGAAGAGAAGAACCTGTCCGAGATTCTATCCGTAGTCTTTGGAATCAAAGCAGAGTTTGAAGGAACCAAGTCCGGGGAAAAGAGACTTATGTAATGTCTTAATTTTCGAACGAATCTCTGATAATTTCATAATTTATTTCACACAAATGGGAACTAAGATGGACGGAGGTATATATATCTTTATTACTCGCTGCAGTACTATTAATACAAAAGAGTTTTAAGGTCCCAGCAGCGCAGAAACCTTAATAACCTTAATGCCTTGGTTCTCAACTTTTCTTCCATTTAGGACCCCCCTAGGGACAAAGAAGCAATTTTCACAGATAACCTAACACAGGGAATATCACCCAGCATGGATTGGGGGTGATGTCACCAAGATTGGGGCTAGGTTCACCATGGTTTAGGGTGAGGTCATCACTATGGTTGTGGCTGAGGTCAAGAACATTTTGGTTTCCTTTCAAGAGATATCATTCTGACTATCATATTGTTTATAAGTCAGTAATATGTTAAATGCTTTTACAAACCCCTCATTCTTGAGTGGTTTCCCAATTAATTAGTTAATGATGTCGTATTGATATCACAAATTATGTAAGACAAAATCTGTGACTTTTGAAACCAAACATAAACCTAGAACCACAATACATTATTTGCATATGAATCAGGGTACAGGTGCTCTAGGCATTGATTGGTTAAACTAATTACCTTTTCTTTTTTTGGTTTAATTGAACGATTTTCAGTTAAACAGGTTAAACAAATCCTTGGTAGGAGGTATTAACGAATTATGTGTTATGATGATCAGCCAATCAGAGACGAAATACTTATTGTTATTTTATGATGTCATTCCAAGAGAATTCTTTGAATGTTTACTTAAAGACAAGGTATCCCTCATATTCCATTTATGACTAAAAATGATTCCATAATGTAGCAGACATCTAGAATAAAACAGATATTGACAGCTTACTTTTTAATTCTCAGAACAGAACTGATATACAGTGGTTTCAGATATTCCATTTGTAAATCCAAAAGCACGTTGTGACTAGAGAAGCAAAGTTAAATATGTGACGTTTTGAATTTCTCTTTGTAAAATTATGACTCTTCATGATAATTTGAGATTTATGTATACAAAAATATGGGAAATATTTTGCTTTCTCTAGATAGAATTTTAACCCCTCAAGTTGATTAAAGAAATTTGGTATGTTTCAATAAACTGAGCATGACCCCAAAATTGACGATAAAATTATAAATACAAAATGGAATAATTAGTGTCATCAATATTTTGGATTTTCCTAAACTAGATTGTTACTAGATGGTTTCTTTCCACAACTGTGCCTAATTAAGATTTGTTCTTAATTAATATTGTTTCTTTAATTAAGATTGTTTCTTTGCCTCTTTTGACCTGACTTGAAAACTTGCCCCAAGATGTACTGGCAAGAACCTGAAATTTTTTCTCTGTGTAATAATTCATGTAAATTTATATTGATTATGCCTTTAGCTTGTACGTATTCAGATGCTAGCCTAACAAAAAAGAGAAACAAAAATTCAGTCTGTAATAATAGGCTTTAAAATTACTAAAAATTCTTTCAACCTTTTCCTTTTGTATGACACTTTTGTTTAATTTTTTGATAATGCTTTTAGCTAATTTCAAGTGAAAATTTGAAAAAGCAATTTTTGTTTTAGATTTCTTACAGAGTAGGTGCCATTGCTGCAGAATGGAGTTCCCCTTACATGAATATGTATGTTAGAGGGTGAAGAGGGGGGGAGGGTGGATTTAATTGATCCTTACTAAAACTATTTTAATGCGTGGGAGGTGGGCAGGTTTGTAAGGATGTGGGAGGGGACCATGTTAAACATAAAAGTTGATTCTCCCATCAACATAAAATTATGAACCTTTTCCCTGTTTTTACTTTATTGAATGATTGTAACAATCGTTATTAAAGCTTGCTGGAGTACTCTCATCCATCCTGGTTTAAAGTTTAAAGAGGGAACAGCCTGTTGCATTGAAATCTATCTTAGGGGAGCAGCAAAAATGAAGGTTTTTGTGGAGTCTTCTGCTTCAACACTATTTTATTGATGTACATATTTCAGTTTGATGATGTCATTTAAAAAAAAAAAATTGTTGCTATTTCTTTGAACCAAGATATTATCAGAAAGTCTTACAAATTATAACTGAGATATTACTTAAAGTTGCAACCAACTTTAAAGCAAGATCATGGAGGGGCTTTAAAGGGGATTTCTTGATTTTGTATGATTTAAGCTTTTAAATGTTATTGTAAAGGTATGACAGATATTCACTTAACTGTGAATATCATTATGACGATAGGTATCTGGCAACTATACACAGTGGCGATGAATAATCTGTTGATTTGACCCAGGTGGCGACAAATATACAGGCTAGTACCGTGATCAGACATGTTCCGTTCAGTGACCACCATTATCGGGTGGTAGGCTGGTATCATGATCTTTGGAACATAGACACCTAACATCATAAATGGGATGTATGCCAAATGTGGTTAACAACAGGCTTTTTTATGAAAATATTGTTGAGGAATTGTTCTTGAATAACAAAAACTCCGTTCCTTACCAAATATATTATCCTCTGAACTGAGTCTGTCCTACAGCGCTTCCATTGACAAAGTTTTCACCAATTAATTTTTGTTTTGTTTTAATTACTAAGCTGTTACATTTAGTGTGACACAATTCCTTCATGTTCTGAATATCAGACTATGATAAAGGTTTTCACATTACTTAAAAACATAACCAATATGAAAATAAATATTTATTTAAGGAAATTATGTGGTCGATATTCTTTCAATGGGGTTAGATTATCTGGGGTACAAAAGCAAGTGAAATATAAATATTTTTTTTCGTCTAGCCGCAGCTCAATCATGTGCAATGAATCATAGTTTATCTGAATGTTATCAATATAAAATATGTATCTTGGGTTACACTCTTTCCATGCAGAGACTATATCAAATATATATATATATATATATATATCGTATAGCTTACAATGGAATTGATATTGGATAGGAGGATGGGACTGGAAGGGGAGGGGAGAGGGGTGGAAGTTTTGAAATAATTCAAATGTATTGTCGTTCTAGTTAGCGAAAAAGCACATATTTGAGTTCGATGTATCACTTTGATTAAACTAGTCTAAACCAGATGAGAGGGTTTCGGATGGGGGCGGGGGGTGGGGGTGGCAGGAGGGGGGATGTGGATGGACGAATTAATTGAGAGTAGTGTTACTTTATATAATATTAAACCAATTTGTTATTATGTAACCGATTTGTGGGGAGGGGAGGGGGTATGACCAGAATCTAAAAGGTCTTGGACGCCACTTTCGCTCACAGTGGTATATGCCAGTGAAACAGATTACGAGCCAGATGTTATAGTTTGCCGATGTTACGGAGAGACGGGATCTTACTGCATTTATTACGTTTATGTGATTTACAATTATATAGTTTATTCTTGTAGGTTAACGTTTCCGGCATTCGGAGTTTGAAGAATAGCACAAAAATATGACGCAAAGTGTCAATACCCAGAATCTAACTTACTGTTAGAATTAAGAACGATTTTATCTTTGCTTTTTGAGATGATTCTCACCTCTTTTGTTTTAATTTAAGTTGTTAGGTACTGTCCGGGTTGGTTTGATTTAATTTAGAGGGATTCGTTTGGATACGTTGGTTATTTCATTGTAGATTTTATATTGTAAGAGGTAAGTGGGAGGAAACACTTGATCTGAAAATTGTTTAGATGAAATTGTCATATTATTTTTGCATTATTTTGCAAGAAAATAAAATATTATCTCAGTTTAAAATTCAGTCAAATTGTCTTGCTGTCATCATTTGTTCAGTGAACTCTTCATTTAATCTACCACACGATCTCTTTAATATTTTTTCCTCCCACGAAACGGGTCGAAATTCAACGTTTCTCTATGATTATCAAATGGTATCCATTGAGCCTTCCCTTGGCGCCCCGAAGTTGAGTTTCTGAATGGAAACCGTAAATATAGGGGGGGAATGAGTTGCTCTTTGATCTGCATAAACTCAAACGTAGCATACTAGAAAAGGAGTTCTTGGATACCCTTTCTTGTTTTTTTTTTGTCCGGGGGGGGGGGGTTGGGGAGGGGGTGGGCACGGAAGTGTTAACACTGCTAGTTGAGTAAAAGGTGTTGGGGCTATGCTGTAAAGTGAACATGTTTTCAAAGTCTGGGCTGATTTCCATGTTACAAAGTAAATGAATGTCATGCATTTCAAGTTTACTGCTCATTTGCGAATGTCTCCCTATAGAGCAACTTCCGGCATTGGTTACGTCTTGCATTTTCAACCATCAAAGGAACTACTGGGAGTTATATAGGCGGAAGCTCAGCCTACGTTCAGTTTATATTCCAGTATAAAATTTAAATAATTGGGATACTTAAGAGTAAAAATTCAAGAAAGGCAATCAAAAGGAATAAAAATTAAGAAAGAGAATTCATAGGTAATAAAAATGAATTGCATAAGGAAGCATCTAATAAGCCAATGGGAAGCATCTTACTTCCGGTCCATCAACGTCGCGCCAGGAGTCATAGCTATTAATTGAGAGATACCCCATTATTTGTGGACACTTTAAACTGCATGCTCAGAATCATGTCACGTGACAACCCAGCGCAAAGTACATGTCGTATAGTGACAACGTGCATTGATGCAGTTCTATAGTTCAGTGTACGACAATTCAATCTTGGCTTTTCTACCTGGCAACAATGGCATGGTATTAAACCCAACTAACCGTGTATCATTTGCTCGCTGGTATTACAAAGACATCCACTATACAGCTGAACATATATATTTCAAATTATAGCCCCCAACGATACCCTTGTTTAGGAAGACTTCTGTTAAATTTCATTAACTATCTCCTGGAATTAAAAATGATGTCATTCTTTCCGTATGGTTAATTAAGGATTTATGGTCCTTAAGCAAGGTGATTACAATCAAATACCAAGTTCGGATCATACCCAGATATGTTTATATCGACTCTTGGAAAGATTCAAATTAAAAAGTCAAGACAGGGGATAGTCGGGAAGATACCCCCGCATTACTCACGCTCGATTTCTCATCTGAGTTCAAGCAGACGACTTCACTGCTGAGTAAGCTTATTACTTCATTATCTCCACCACTGTTGCTAACATGATATTAAGGAAGGCCGTTTGGGACAAAAAGCTAGATAAAAATAGATAAAGAACAGATCTGTCCCTGGGATTTGCTGAAATTTAAAAGAGAATGAGATTTCACATACGGAGCAGTATTAAATGGAAGGTTGATGAAAGATGAAAGGAAGTTATCAGGTCCTCTGTTTATAAATTTGTGGTAAAGGGTTGATATTTTTGTCCGCCGACGCTGAAGGTGTCAAGCAAGCACACTGTGCGATAACGGACATGTCACAATATACTATATTTGCTTTGATGAGAGAATTAATAGGGTTAGTTTTTAATTAGGCATACCACGCATGGGAACCACGATGACAAAATGGCCGAACCCCTCAACAATGGGGAAATGGGATATCATACTCTGAAACTTTACAGAGTAATAATTAATATAAAACCCAAAAGGTGATGTGGTCAATGAAGGTAAAAGGAAAGTGTCATACTCATGTATGAAGTTGTAATTAGTTTAATCGTTTAGAGGGTATTAATTAACGTTAATTTGTCACAGGTTATGGGATCAATGAAATTTAAAACTTGCAAAAGGTGTTTTGCAAAACCGGAAGTCTCATGTACTTGATGGGGTGTCTGGTAACGTATCTCAGGATAAATGACATCATAGTAGTCATATATATAACCAGTTAGTTACCGTATTCCAAATCGCTCTATTTATATGATTATTTCAAAGTATATAAGCAAAATTAACGTACTTTGCTGCGTATAATGTATGGCACGTCCATCCATTGTTAAGTTGTCCGATAGACAAATAATGTCAAAACGAAAGTTTACATCTAACGACATTAAACTTGTGTTCCGTGGCCTCTGCAAACATTTATTACCACTCGTGATAGTAACTTTAAAGAAACACTGTGAGTTTCCATTTACCTGATTGGTTTTATAATTCAACATTTCAAAGTTTTAATTTTTAATATCCTACTATAGAAATTTGACTTTTGTTCCATGCATTTATTGTATAAAGGCAATGACCATAGAAATGGTGTATGGTGACGGGAGGGTGTCGGGGGTGGGGGTGGGGACACAATTCCACTCACTTCATCTCAAAACGATTACAAAGAGGACGCATTACTATAATATAAAACAAACACAACAAGTAAATACAATTATGAAGGAATGTAATCGTTTTTTTGGATCCATTCGATGGATCCATTTCTGTCCAATATAGGCTCAATATGTTGCTTTAACTTATCTATCTATCGTTGTAATTTTCCAGAGTGCTCGAGATGTTGATATTATTGAAGTTGGTCCTGTCACATTGTTTCAGATTAAATAAGAAGATATAATTATGTAAATGACATTATACAAAGACTGACTATAGTTTGATTTGAGTATGTTCAAACATTATTTATTTTATCTTTGAAATTTCCAACTTATAATTTTACAATAATGAAGTAGAGTTTGTTATACATAAATCAACAAACGACGGAGGCCTGCATGAGTTTATGTGTTCTGCTTTCAAGAAAATTCAAATCACGCAAAGTAAAAAGCACACAGTATATAATTTGCAAGTCGATTATCACATTAGTTATGAAAAGTTAAGTGGAAGTATAGTTACTACTGCGCATGGCCAAGATGACGTCACGCGTCTTTGCTGACATGTCGACAAACCTTGATTCTTTTGGCTCTGCGGTTTCTTTCATGGCGACAAAGAGTGTAGAATATAAAGGAAGGCAACCAACGATGATTCTAGTGTAGCTTACAGGATTCACAGACTTCACTTATCAAAAGTAGGTCAATATTTAGAGAAGGAAGGAAAGTAAAAAACAGTCAACTAAAGATTGAAGGAGCACCGATATTTAGAAGCTTTCGGTTAGTTTACTTCAACCTTTGTCTTCCTCTGTTTCTTAGTTGAGGTACAATTACACTATTCTATAGATTCTATATGATCACACAGTCACAGTCCCGATGCAAGGGGACTGGGGCTGAGAGCGGATCAGTCGTTTGGTAGTTTGGTTTTCGTGCCCAGGTTCTTTCCTGGGTGACTTTTTCTTAAAAAGTATTCTATAGACGATAGCAGCATTGACCATCGTCCAATTCGGCATTATGGAAGGCCGTTGGTGTTTAAAGGCTTTATTTTTTACTTTTTACAAAAGGAAAGGTTAAACGTGTAACCAAGATGAGGTACCTATTACACGTGGACTCTCTGTTGAATTGACTTAATGAGATTTAAGATTAAAGTATATAGGAATTCTTTCAACGTCGAAGCATGCAAACGCACAATGATTGTGAAAGGACTAGCTTATTGAAATCATTTGCCTGGGCTCAACCATACAACCTGTCATGAATACCTCTTTCCTGATAATTAGATTTAAGTAAATAAACGTCCTCTTACCCAGCATTTATAGAGCAGTCGTAAATTAGTCAAATCCCTATTATCCTATATAACTCCCATACCATACATACTTGACTGTGATAATTAACCAAGCAAAACTCTTGAACAAAGATAGTTATACCGGATGAGATTACTTGAATAAATTACATAATCAAATAGTTAGGAGATTAGAACAACCTTTTATATTAAGTGTAACTGAAACCTTTTGTATCTATTTCCAGATTTAAATGGAACACAAAACAAAAACGGAGAGATAATGTTGTCTTTATAATTAACCTTAATTTTAAATGAATCTTCAAATGAATCTGATAATCGGATAAGTTTTGGACAAACGTGTCTAGACGTAGCTATTGTACATCGAGTTGTGACTGGGCTTGCCTTTTATAGATCTTCCAACAGTATCGTGCATTAAAACTTGAGTGAAAGGAGAGTGGTTAGCTATGGTTAGCTAGTGGTTAGTTAGTGGTTAATCAATTTAGAGAGTATAGTATATTAGTTCTGAGTACTTCACCTTACGGGGTGGGGGAGGTGAGATGTGGGGGAATGGTAAAAAAAATGTTTTTAGAAAATAGGTTCTGCCTGTCTCCCTTGGAAAATGTTTGCCTGCCCCCCCCCCCCCAGAAATCCAACTACGCCCTTTTCATCATCAAATCTTTTCCATCTGCATAAGATACCATCTATAAACTTATTTGGAACATATTTAACGTTTGCGTTTCACCGCTATTCGAATGACTTATTCAACACTAATGATCAACTACCAGAATATATAATATACTAAATTATATTAAATTGTACTTATTTCTTTGGTATTAGTTTTGTACAATTATTCGTCAGTACAATAGCTTCATCGTGTTTTGTGTTTCCATCATAATTACGTCACCAATAGTTGCTTTAATTAGGAATTTATAATTTTCTTGTTGAATTATCCTAATTGATACCTGATATATACTTCGAATGTTTGTTTAACTATCAATTTTCTCTGTTGTAATAATTTCATCAAAATGCAACTTATTTTGACAAATATTTTTGTATCTAATTAACGCTAATTATTCCATTAAGAAAAAAAACAACACAATATGAAACGTCCGCACAGAAACAATTTTTTTTCATATTAGCCTTAAATATTAACCTTCTTAGCCTTAAACATAAACGAAAAACAAGATCGAAAGTTAAAAGAATCGTTTTATATATTTTATTTACGTGAAATGAAACAAGACAATTTCAATATGGATAAATTGTACAAATATACCAAACTCAACACACTAAAATATGCTTTCAATGGAACATTTGTATCTTTCAATTGTCACATATTTGTTGTTTTTTATTTATTTATTTATTTACACATATCCAGCAAAAGTTGATATTTTCAAGTTCCACAAATCATTTTGCAACTTTGCGTGGTGCCACATGGTTGTTTTTGGAAGGTGGGATGCCTAAGCCCGCCTGTCAGCAGGAAATACCATTTGTGTCGCCAAGTGCCAAAACAAGGAGAGAAAGATACAACTTCGTTCCTATATATCAATCGTATAAGGTCAATGCGTTGATCGGCCGGGGCGACCAACCGTTAAAAGTGGCTAATCGCTCCGCTGATACGCTCGCTGCTCCTAGAAATGCTTGCAGCTTTTCGAATCCAAAAGGTTTTGGTAAAGGCGTCAGATCTCAAGAGAACACGTGGGGAAGCCATTTCTCTTAGCAAAAATATTTGTCTCTTAACGGGCGACGGGATTTTTTGGTAACACATGGGTGGTTTTCGGATTAAGTGACACACGGAAATGAGGGAAATATCTTTGAAAGAAATCAATTTTAGATTGAAAGTGAGAAATGCTTGACTAACTTTAAACGAGTTCTCCAAAATGCATGCTTTTTTAGCGCCTTGGAGCGTGATATGAACGTATTGTTCGCATCTATTACCTGTATATAAAAATAAAGATATAGATAGATAGAGAGAAATGAAGACAATTTGACGATTGTGTGTATGTCTCTGTGTGTGTAAGAGAGAGATAGAAAAATGGTTAAAATTGCATTCGTAGAAATTTGAAACTAGAATGTGTGTCTGTATATAATATACAAGTTTGACGACTAGTATTGAGGTTTGATTCCAGACACTTTGATACGAACAAAGACGAACTTGTGCGCATGATCAGTAGTAACGTAATAAACGACCGATACCCTTGTTCTATTTATAGAAAAAAAAAAAAAAAAGCATTTTAGGCATCAGACGTTTCTTGTTTCTTCAAGTTCTCTTTCGCTACAAACCGTGATTTTTGACTATACTTTTGTCTTTGAACGGCATGAAGCGATTGAACGGAAATTTGCTCTGTTTGAGGAAGGGTAATTCAACAGGAATGGAACTTTAGGTAAAGTGGTACTCAGATAAAGTAAAAAGGCACGACTTAATTTATCAGAGTTGGTTATGGCTTCTAGGTGATGGAAGGGGGTGGGGGTGGGGGTGGGGGAGGGACTGGCGGTGGCGTGGTCGTATTCTGCGGAGAGGTATGCCCTTCAAGGTATCCCAACTGAGCATTTAATTAACGGACGGCCATGTGCGTTGTTTCATTCCGACGCTTTTCAAATTATAATCAATAACAACAATAGCAACACTGCACTGTTGTAACATGAAATGTTTTGTTTGCATGCATGCAGGCTACGTAGCCTCATTTTTAGCCAAACTTGCTTAATGACGTGCTTCGTAATTGAATGGTAGTAATTAAAAAATTGTTTTCTTAAACATTATTAAAACATCCAACTAAGGAGTTGATCTCATTTTGTGCTTGACTGGTTGCTGTGTAGAATGTGCGCATGATCGGTCGAGCGTAAACCATTTCCTATATAATTGAATGCTAATCGTTTTGTATATCCTACGAGTATATAGCGTACACACTTGACTTGTAGCCTACACTTTATTATGGTTCGGAAGTGAGTGTTGTATCTAGGCTACTAACGTGGAACATTGGCGTAGTTATGTTTATCCGGTAACTATGTATCCTTCTCTTTTGGAACCTAGAAATAACAAAATTTGGCAGATGAAAGTAGTTGATGGTAATCCCATTTACAATATATAATCGTCTCTCTTTTCTGCGTGGTTGCTGATGACTTTAACAGCTCTCCCGTCGGCTCTCGTTGAAAGAGTTTATAATCGGGCGGCACAAGTATAGAAAACTTCATTTGTACCGAAAACAGCTAGAGAATTTTTTAAATATATTTTTGGTGAAAGTTGGGGTTTTAATTAACATTGGTCGATAGAATAAGAACTGAGTTTTACCGAAAAAAATTAAAACAAGCAGAGGGTGAAATTAGTAGAAAATGGCAAGGGCTAGCTAGGGTGAGGGAGGGGTGTTTATAATCGGGCGGCACAAGTATAGAAAACTTAATTTGTACCGAAACAGTTAGAGAATTTTTTTCTGTTATATTTTTGGTGCAAGTTGGGGTTTTATTAACATTGGTCGATAGAAATAATTTTGAACTGAGTTTTACCGAAAAAAATTAAAACAAGCAGAGGGTGAAATAAATTAAAAATGGCAAGGGCTAGCTAGGGTGAGGGAGGGGTGTTATTACAAAGACAAGGCGGTTCCCCTAGAATGAAAAAAACACACAGAGAAGTAAACATAACTTTCCCGAGCTTATAGTAGTATATATGCTACGTTTGACATATAGGCCTAGACAGTTGGATGTGTCTTCACTGTTCCATGTAATGTAGCAGATTAATGCGTTGTGTATTTGATCAAGAAACAAATAAAAGTACACTTTTAAATTAAACAGTATTGTCCATAAACCACTTCAGTTTTGATCTCATTCGTCACTTTTGTAACTTTTCAAAACAAACATGACAATTACAATAAGAAACAAACAAAAACAGGTTAAGAAAGAATAATTAGAGGATTTATTTCATTCTTGACATTGGACACAGACAATAAACAGTCTAGCTGATATAACACACACACACACACAAATTTTTTTTGGTTTGTAAAATTGACATTATCGTGTGACTTTAACGATGATTAAATATGGTAATCATCAAGAAACTTTCTTTCATATTTAGATTCATAATAATCAAAATTTTGATGTTTGCACAATTATTTTTCCGAGAGAGAGTGGGTAATGTATTACGTACATTTATCGAATTTTAGTCGCCGAACGGTTCTCATTTTCGTCTCAAAACGGTGTCTTCAAAATCAAGTCATGTCGAGCCCCGCCCGCCCCCCCCCCCTCCTTCCCTCCTATGTCGATGAAATAGATATGGAAGTAATACGTACGGTACCTTTACTTAAGGAAATTCTGAATTAACGTTTCAAAACGGCAACGTGACCAAAACGATCTTTCTAAGAAATTTTGATATGTCATGTGAAGATATTTATTCCAGTCAAACTTATCATGATTTTTTGATGTTGTTAATTTAATGCCGTGTGTTATACAGAGGCGTATTGAATATGTAACCCGTTGGTTTATTATAATTTATATAATCCTTGAAGTTAAGTTAACTGTAAGCGATACGACCCTCCCTCTCCCTTCCACCATACCACCCCCCCTCCCTCACCTCACCCACACATTTGCGACTTACCAAACCTCAGGTCGTCTACGTTATTTGAATGATCCTTAAACAAATCAAATCTTTAATAAAAATAAAAAAATGGCACGTTTGATCTGAATTAGCATAATTCTACATCTCTTGCCTGAAAGCCAGAATTCTAGCGGAAAATAATATGTTATTCTTTGTCCATTGTGCGCTTGGCCTTTTCATCGACTCTTCCCAGTTATGTAAAAGCGGACCTATAGGCTTCCCAAGCCCCTATGGCAGCTTATAAGCAAAGTGTACCTCCTTGTTTTGGTTTTTCATTTCGACTTAAATTACATACATTAATGATGTATGCTCCCTTATGATAACCTTACTACGTAAAGTCATTTTAAGATTAGTAATTAACATCAGAACTAACAACTATTGTAACATTTTGTGTAACCCTGCCCCATTGCAACCACATGTTAACCAGTGTTTTCTCGCAAACCGTGTCTCTCTCTCTCTCTCTATATATATATACCACTGCATGTACGGCCTTTAGTACTGAATACTCTCTATATGCCCCATAGCGCCTCGCATATGGTCAAAATGAATTAAGTTTCTGATAGACACATTGGGTTAGGCCTACTGCACAACCCAAATGGATTTCATTTTAGCAAACAAAAGAGTCGTTGAAATGCACCCAAAGTACCAAAGAATGAATCTATTAATCCTTAAAATTGCCTGATTGGCCACAAAATTACGCCAGATTTTTCCCCCCTCAGACCTTCGTGACATTTTTTTCTTTTATTTGCTGTTGGTGAATTCTTTTCAGGGGAAATAACTTAGAAAATTTTAAATTTCGAAGATAATAGTAAAATAATCTGCCTGTATAGTCATTTTTGATGACAGATGGGTAGCGCGAGAGTACCTTTTGCTTCAAACTCCTATCGACCAATCAATGGACAGATGAAGTGATAGTGCTAATGAATATTCATAGCCGATCGCAAGCGCGCGAATGGCGTGTGCCGTACGCGTGTCTACAAAATAAGTTGCCATATGGGGTAGATAGATTCAACGTACTTAACAGAGTAAAGATAAATATTGATAACAAAGTTTGGAAGTTACCTACATGTAACTGTGTGAGTCCCACTTTGTAGGTCGTAAGCATTAGTCAGTATTCGGCGCGTGCCGGAGAGAGGAAATGGTGATATAAAAGAGACTTTCTTAGGTCCGACTTCGGATATTCGTCGGCAAGCCGGAAAAAAAATTGACAGATTTCATTTGTATTTCTTGGGACACGTTTCCCGAATTTGAAGGAATTTGAAGTTTATTGTTCTACTGTGTTGTTGTTCTTTTATTTTTTTCTTCTTGTGAAAGATCAAGGGAGTTTTATACGGTGAAGTAACCAAGAGAGTGAAAGGCGTTAATCTGTTTTGTCAGTTCCCGCGAAGTTGTTGAAAATTCAGTTAATCACGAAAGTCCGGAACCATAAGACGGGAAAACTTTTTAAAGGATACGTCGACAGTTGTAATGAAGGGTAAGTTATGAACTTTTTAAAATTAAAGATTATTTATTATAGGAAGTTGGTTATTCATCGCCGTTTAGAAAGACAACATTTAGAAAAAAGGAAAACCTTAATTATTTCAGACTATAGATTTTATACTGTACCAATTTATTTATATTTATACACTTGTAACTGAGTAAGGTCTATTCTTACATGTATGATCGTGAAGTAATTGGGCATTCCCGTGTTTTACCTGGAATAAGCAGCGAATTCAATTACAAATAAGTACAGAGAAAAGGGGCGGGAGGGGGGGGGGGTTGACGCAGTCTTCTGACCACCTGAACAGCTAGTCGGTAAATTGGAATTGGTTGTAAATCAGGACCCCTCCCGATCTATCACCCTCCCCTCCCCTAGAAATTTCAAAGTTTGCAAACACGACCATCTCCACAATATATACGATTTAGTGCAATATATATGATGAATTGATGTAGGTCCATTTTAAGTAGGTTGCGTCTAGGTGTGGGGGGAGGGGGGGTGAGGTGAGCCCCTCAAAAATGTCTGGGATACCAAAAGTCTGCTCTATCTCTTCCACGATTGACACAATCGCTAGCCGGTTCTCTTTCAAGATTTGAAAGGGGGGGGGGGGGAGAAATGATATAGCAGGTTTAGTTGGGTGGTGGTGGGGAGGGGGGCTAAGGGATCGTCCCACGGGTCTCTTCATAGAGTCTCCCACATCGATGGGTAATTTTTTTGCACAGTGGATCATTTACTAGCTGTTTCCAGCTTTTCTATGTTTTGTTAATTAAATTAATTGGAAGACAGTAAGAGTATAAACTGCTCTTGAAAATTCTATATTCATGTAATTAATTAATATACTAATTGTGTTGAACCTATATCGGCAGTTATTTTCTGATAACAACAACATTTAACCCCAACTGGGTAGTTTATCGGTTAGTTGACTTTTGTTATGTAAAGAAAAACATGAACTCTATAGATGATTGTCAGTGAGTGGTTAAGTTGATCAACAGTAACCATAGAAACGCACACAAAGGAATGAGAATAATGGAAATTTGTTCAGGAATTATATATGAAATATCCACTGTCCTCAAATGTTTGCTTACGGAAAGGAATTCTATTTTGACTTGTATTTGTGTTTTCATACATGATACTAATCTACATAATGGAATTAGAACTCTTCAGTATACATTGTTCCTGCGGAAATGTTATTCTAACTACATTTAAAGAAAAAAAAACCCCGCATATTCTAGTAGGCCTATATGATGCACGCGAAAGTGATAATAATATGTAAATAATAATAAATAAATAAATGGAGCCAAAGCTATAAGAAAGAAAATTGAAATTAAATTAACCATAACATTTTGTATACTTTGAAATATTTCACAAGTAAAACCATAATAATACACCCTCAGAATAAATTCAAGGGTGTTCAGCACCCGACCCCACCCCGATCCCCACCCCCATCCCCACAAACTAAAAGAAAGAATATAACAAAAAAGGCCCTAATGTACAGGACATACATATATAACATGCAGGCTATGTACAAAAACATTGAAACATCTTCACCATTGTTAAAAAAAGAGCAAAATATGGCACAATCTTGTATCTAAACAGCCTCTATTTTACCGATATATCTCTGAGGAAAGGGGAAACCTTATACCCCTCAGACCCATCACTCGGACGACATAACATCTTCCCCCTCCCAACCCCATTAAAAAATAATGGTTGTTACGTCCCTGACTTTAACCTGACTTTTATGTATATATATATATATATATATATATATATATAATATATATATATAACATATATATATATATATATATATATATATATATATATTATATATATATATAAATGAAAATCGTAATGAGTTGGAAAATCAATATCAAGTCAAAGTCATGTATATATGCTATGACAGTGGAATGTTTATACATTTACTCTCTTCTCTATAAAATCTCTTCACTATCGTATGTTCACAGGAAAGGGAGTAAATATGGCAGAAAGTAAAATCAACAGGGGACGAGAGGGGGTGGGGAGGGGTGGATCATCAGGTAGCCCTAGTTTGTTATTGTTTTCTACTAAACTTTTTAACCTTCGGTGAGATGTGTTATTTGGTCACAAGTCATTTGAACAGTGAAAACCTCTGGTACAAAAGAATATATCCATAGAATGATGTAAAGACTTGGTTGTTCAGTTTACTTATCGGAACACGTGGTGAATACACTGTAATATTGTGTAAGGAAACGAAATGATATTGAATATGATATGAATAAGACTAGGAAATACTATGAAAAATATCACTGGTTGTATTAAAAAAATACTCCACAACCGCCATGCAGATTTTTTTTTTTCCTTATGTTATTTTTAGTATCATTTTCTACTCAGTTTTTCTTTGTTAACAGCTTCATTTGTTTTGTACATTTTAACTGATTGTTTTTGTTTAAGTTTCCAATTGTTTCAGTCTTTGTAACAAAGGGGTCACAGGTCAACTAATTACTATCGGTTGTACTCGTCAAAAGGCTGTTCTACCTGACAAAACTTCAGTTTTTGAAAAGAAACAAATAAAATATAGAAGTTTATACGGTTAACGATGCAGCTGCGAAGTAACCCACAAACCCTTACACAGAACCAGATGTTACTGTTCGTTGCACTAATAGGCTTTCAGCTCGATACGCTATCCACACAGCGACGACCAAGTAAATCCACTCTGCTTCTATCTATACAAATCCGTATACTGTTGCCATGAAAGGGGGTCTAATCTCTTTCTCTGTGAACCCCCATTAAATCCAATTACTGTCAAGCTTATTGACATCATAATGACAGCAGCAAAGTTCTGAAGCTTTGTCAGAAACGCCAACTAAATCTTTGGCAAAACGATGACCCTGCAACTGTTAGTTGATAAATGATATAATGTATGGAGTCCTTCGTGTTCATAATCCACTGCAGCATTCATTGTTTTGGTTTTATAGACGTACCAGCTAGTATACAATTATGATACAGCTGTAGCGTTTGTTGCGTAATTGTGCAAAACGTAATCTACAGAAGGAAGAATAATTGTTTATTGATAAGTTGACTTAGTTCAGTCAAATGAAGGTAACAGAGGAAGAAAGGTCAGTCTGAACACTTTTGTAAATTTCTAACCACAGAAATGACGGTTTTTCCATGTTTCGAAGTTGTACAAGGGTATTTAAACTGGATAACCAAATACAATGATTCAATGATAATGTCCTATTTATAGAAGACCCCCCGACATAGCCGGTTTTCTTATCATCCCGAAAGATTATTGGGCGGGCGGGGGAGGGGGGTATAAAAAGTCGAAACATTATGACTGAATTGTATGCCGTTGCTCTATTGACCTATTACGAAAGAATTTAGTTTGTTTACCGTTGTGTCTTAAACTTGTTCAAGTCGTTTATGAGACGTCTGTTCAAGTAACAAGATACTTTTGCGTCCGCCGCTATAACCAGAACACTACCAAAAAGAACATTCATATATGGCTTAACACCTCGTATAGTTCGCATAATCTAGGTTTATTTCTTGTCACGATAATATATATATATATATGAATACCTTTATAACTGGTATCCCGCTTACAAACTCTCCGTTCTGCTCTGACGATATACAAGATGAAAGAAATGCTTATCATAACAAAAAACCAAAACCAAATCCCAAAATCCTCCAAACAGCGAGATATACTATAGCATGAGGCTACATAACCGAAGTAAGGAAACATAAATGGCTTAGACGATTGCGTTTAAAATTTTATGCGACCATAGATTTTCATTGGTATGAAAACCATAGGAAAAGAAGATTAACTTGCTAACAGCAGCGGCACATTTTGATAGGAAAATGTTCATAAGTCATGGATGTGATTTAGTTAAATCATGTAGGCTCAGTTCTCTAATGTTGCTGAGACAAAATGTTATTTATGTTCATTGTAGTCGAACGTGCTAAGGAATCACAGAAACTTTCAAGGAGACTGGCCCGGGAGATGGAGAAAATGAGGGGGGATACGTCGCCTTTCCCGCCAAATTGAAGCGAACAGTCAGTTAACAAACGTTGATTGGCTATTCGACTCAAATAAACTTTTATGTTCGAATTTTTCGGTACCGACCATATACCTGCATGCATATCTGCTCTTTCCTGTTTCATGCTTTCTTTGAATAAGAGCAAAGATTTCCCCCCAAATTTCATTTTTCAGTTCTGCTTGTCCTCGTCCGCTGACAGGCGTATATTCGACAGATTTACGCTTTGCACCACTCTCTCTCTCTCTCTCTCTCTCTCCACCTCACCCTCTCTTTTTTAATCAGAAAGAGACCTTAGCGCACGGTAAAACCTGTATCAGTTGCACCTGTGGTAACTTGTCAAGATTTATGTTGAAGACGTATACGGTCTTCAGAGAGAGGCAGGTATTCTTTTGTCTTCATGGGTGTAGTCCAAACTATGGGAGAGGTGAGGATGGGGTGACGGTGGGGGTGGAGCAATCGATAGAAGAAAAGGGGAAAAGGGAGTAGGGACGGGGGGGGGCAGGAAGTGCTTGATAGAAGTCTTGAGTCCACAGTTGTTTTATAAGCTTGTCTGTTCAAATTTGTCATTTGAAAGAAAATGAAAATATATTGTCGATAACTTAAAAGGAGCAAAAGAAAAAAAAAAAGAAAAGAGAAGAGAAGAAAAAAACCTTTCCGATTTGCAGTTTGCATTTGATTATTAATACTAATATGACAAATTATCTGAGCGCGGAAATATTAAGAATCGATCATTCGATCAATCGATCATTAGTTATTAACTACTGATCATTTTTATTGCAAGTTTCAGTAATACATAGTCCTTCGATCATCAATGTTAATCATAGTTTCAATAATATACAGTCCTTCGATCATCAATCATAATTCATAGTTTCATATAATACACAGTCTTCTGATCATCAATATTAATATTAGTTACAGTAATACACAGTCAGTTACAGGTTTTTCAAAATTGTTTTAAAAGTCGACCCCAATCGTAACAGCATTTTTTTGTATATTAAATCATTACAGTGTATCTCTTCAGCTGTTAAAACCTCCATCTCAAGTAATCATAAAATTTGTTTGTATTCAGGATCCGTGTTTGCTTGAACTGTCAACTTTCGATCAACTTTAAATGTAAGAAATTATCTTTGACACATTTTCACACAATACATACATCACACATACATCACGGATTTTAGTTTAGGCAGAATTTTAGTGTCGATCTTTCGTAGTTTTATAAACTACATAATATTGATATGAATAGATCTGTTTTAACACATTTAGATACATCACAAGAAAAGTTGAAAAGTGTCCCTCATAAGAATTTAAGAGATGCGAAATTATTCTAAATGAATTGGAGAAAATCAAAGTATTACTATAGGTTTTGGAATAAAAAAAAATTGTTTTTGATATTTTCCCAGTCAATGCGATTCTTTATAGTTAGTTGAACTTTTTTTCTTATTTTTATTTTTTCGTGTATTTCAAGTTGGAGTGAGGCATCCGGACGGATAAAATTTGGATAATCGTTCAATGCATTTTCCATTTTCTTTTGCCGCAACATGCTTTTTACGTCGTGCTTTGATTTTTAGTGAGCACATGAAAACAATTTTTTTTACCACCCATAGAAAACAGTCAGGTCCTTCTAAAGTGTAATAAATATATCTGATTTTATTCTATTCCGTGTTTCTCATCTCGATTATTTAATATAATATATAATTATTGATGCCGTAGCACAACAAATTGACAGTTACTCCTTCCGCGGTTATACATGCATTCTCTATATATCACAACACGAGTGTGAGGTTTCCGAAGAATATCAAAAGATTGAAAATAATTTAAGAAACAGAAAAAGAAATAGCAAATATGTTTAACAAAGATTTTCTTTCATTTACTGATTTTTTGGGTAGCCGTTCTGTTGTTTTGCTTCCAAAAAAATGAAGCGAAATTTCAAGATATTTCCAACAGATATGATATAATTTTCTGGATTTACCTCTCGCTTTCAAAAATGGATGTGAGATATTTTCGCGACAATGATCAACAGATATAATATCGTAAATTGATGGTTATATCTTTTAATGAGTAACGCACGGGACAGTTCGTCGGGCACATGCTTATAAACTGGCTTCAATCTATCCCTCGTGTGGTGAAGCTACATCCTATAGTAAGTATTCGTCTACAGTGGTATAAAGTTTTATAGCAGCCCGTGGTGTTGAAATGGAGAAGCAAAAACATGCTTCAGGAAACCAGTGTGACGTTCCCTGTTTGGTGATCATTGGAGGTTTCAGATAGGGTCAATGCCGACGGGGCACGTGCTGGTAATGTTTGACACGTGCGCTGGTATCGTGAGAGTATATACTATTGTTAACTTGAGGTATATTGTGACGTATGACCATGGAAGCGCGGTGTCGAAAATTAACGCAATCTCTTTTATAGGGAGGACGTGTCAAACAGATGAAGACAATAAATATCACTTTATCAGTTAATGACGTCAGTTTTTTTTATCTTCTTTAAATTTAATTTATATCCTCTTGATGGCCGTGAGAAAAGCAAGATGACACATAAATTTGTATTTGCGTCGAAACTTAGAGGGGTGAGAGGGAGAGAAAGAGAGGTGGGGAGAGAGTTGGAGAGAGGGGGTGATGGGGGGGGGGGAGAACAACAAACAAACAAACAAAAAACGGAGAGAGTGCAAGTCAAACTTCCTGATAATGATTTGGTAGTGTGTATCCACAACGTCAGAAAACAAAGTATTTTATTTAACACTTGTCGAAGAAATCCCAGTAAAGGAAGAAGTCTATAATTCCTTCGAAAAAGCGAAGATAAAAAGATTACACGTTTGTATAGGATATACCCCGTGAACTATAAAAATATACGCATCTGGTACAGGTGTTAGCGGTATAACGTACAAATCCTTTGAGGTTGGGGTGGGGGGAGGTGGGGGTAGGTGGGGGGGAGTAGTAGTCCTATATGTCCGCTTGTGTACATTTCTACTTTTTACTATACTTTTATATAGAGTTACACATATTCTCTTTGAGCCTCTATTTGTGGCGGGAGAAATTATAAGAATGTCAGTTGTAAGCTGGTTCAATCATGATGACTTGCATTGGTAATGTTTATGATCAGCCATCGCCTAGAACTGTGTATATAAGCCTTAGACTAGGGATTCGTTCATGCTATCGCAAAATTTGTTGCATCTTTTTTTTAATTTTCCTTCCGAAATATCGAAAACTTTCAACACGGTATAAATAGGCTATACCCGTCTGTCGTCTGCTATAAACTTTCCTTTTCAGGAAACAAAGTTTTGTTGAAAGACAAAAAAAAAAAGGATAGTAACCTTTGACCTGGAAAGTTCATCACTCAACGGGTTCATTGATCTTACCAAACGAGTTGTTAAATTAAACTCCGAGAACTTTTATATGGAATCTAAAAAGAGAGGCTGATAGTTCATGAAATTTGACACTGTGTTTATTAGTTGGAAAGATAAAACATAAAAAAAAGCATCTGTATTTACTGTCGTTTTTAATGAAAAGCTCTTTCAGAACGATATTGCTGTGTTTGGAACTTAGTGTGATTTCATTTTCCTTGATATTGTATATTTTTTTTCCCCATTCTAATTTTGTTTTTTTTCGACCACCCCTGATGCAAATGTAAAGCGGTGAGCTTGTGATTTCGTTTCGAGTTTCAAGAAAAATTGGAAAAGGTTGAGCGATTCTGCGATCTTTAAATTAAACTCCCCATGTTAAGACTCGTAACCAAGAATGAGAATTACGTGGAGAGAGAGAAAAAGAGGGTAATGGAGAATAGAGGTAAAACGCAAGAAGTGACCAATTTACAATGAGTCATATAAAGGCTATGGATAAATGTAATGTCCATATGTTTTTTTCAATTAACATCGGTTTAATGAACGAATAGATTTTATAAGTTGCTCGACTATAGCTTTCTCTGGTTGGCAACAGTATATTCTGCTTATCTCACAACCCAACTAGATTGCTAAGTATAATGAAGGCTTTATTGTTTATGCTTGCATACGAACATAGATGTTTAGAAAATTTATTGAATCAAATACAAAATAGAGTGAAAATTACTTAAATTATATTACTTTAACTTTTCTACTTAATAGAAATTAATTGTATGTGTTCGTTTGATTATAAAGTTGCCTGAATACTAACAACGTATATTAATTCAAATAAAAGTTTCTGAAAACTATTTCAAAATTTTCGATCTTTTCTTAAAATAATAATTGAATAATCAAACTAATAAACTGCACAGATGATTACTATATGTCAAAGAGCGAATACTATATCTGAAATCAAGGCTGCTCGTATTATCAAGCTTTGTATACAGTGTAATCTGTATACGTTTTAGACATATACTTTTGTGAGGTCGACAGTACTCTCGAATTAAAAGCGAAATACGAGTATGGCTGGTACAATCTTCGGTTATATTTTATCAGCGCCTGGATAGGTGGTCGCTTTGGCGACTCGGGTTCCATTACAACTAATGGAGAAAAGATGATTCTATCATTGTAAATGTGTTCATAACATTGCCCGTTACAGCTTATATCTACTCTATTGTAAAAAGAGGATAAAGAGTGTGTTTTGATAATAACTTTAATACAATAATTACACTTTGTTTGTAATTAAGCATTCTAATGTCTTTTTGGCTTCAGCTATAAAATATCGAGAACTAATGATATTGTCTGCCTGCTTCATCTCAAAATTTAACAATTATTAAACGAAATGGAAAGTAAGGCCGACATGCCAGGGATGAAAAGTTATAGGCAGAGAGTGTGTTTACTCCATCTAACAAGCTCACTGATTTTACTATAGGCATTTTAGAAATATCTGGTGCTTACTTTTACCCCAATGTTCCTGTTAGATCATGATGTACAAGCAACAGGCACATGCTAGGTCAAATGTCTTTAATCTCAGACAACCCCCCCCCCCACACCATCCCAACAACCCCCCACACCATCCCAAAGGCGTTTATACCTTTTAAAAGTACTTCATTATAGAGATATTAATAATGGTCACGTGATGGTCAAGCTTGTACATGTTATTTTCTTCCCACGTGGAGAATGTTGCTACACTGATAAACATGTTGGGCTCTCATTAATGTTTGTGAACTTACATTAATGGTAGTCACAACATCTAATCAAACACTATTGGTTATATAAAGCATGTTATAAATATGAACATTTTGATGTAGAAATGATTGAAATTTTGTTTTTTTGAGGAAACCATGTTTTTTGTTATTTTGTTATTATTATTTTTTTCATTATTTTCATCTTTAATGAGGATAGCCCTGCTCAGTGCAGGAGCACTGCTTTCCAGAAGAGCCCTCAATAAGTTTTCAGAATTCGACGAAATTCCCAAAAGAACGATGGTTTATTCCGTTATTTATCAGAACATAATCCATCGTAAAAGAGGATTAATCGAAAGAACATTTTTACCTCGTTCCAACCTTCAAAGTGATCAAAAATCTCTTTAATATACCAAGCGATGATATATCTCTGTTTCAATTACACTTCTTTCATTTTTTGTGGTAACCTCCGTCAAATGAATTTGATCTTTTTGATGTCTTTATTAAAGTTCAGGACCGGCGCTTAGAAGTAACCACAGCTTGGTTAACCATGCGAATCTCTCTCTCTCTATTTTAGGGGCATTGTCCCAGAGCGGTGGTGCACTGACAAAATTTATTAACTTCGAAATACATAGGATCACTTGTCTTTTCTTTAGGTAAAATATTGTGATAAATATATCAAATTTTATGATTCCCATCCCTAGTCCGTGGGCAATATGGGTTACAATGTAGCTGATAACAGCTTCTGCGACTGTAGGGAAGGTTTAGGGTTAATAGGTATTACAGAAATATGGAAAAGATCACTAGTCCGTGTTACTTATTGTTTGTTATTTAACATCAAACGTCACCGGTTTAATAGTCTCTCCATTAATTAAAGCAATAATTTTTAGGACCGGTCGTCAGATTTTTTGAAGGAAAAAACAATTGATGAAATGAAAATCAAGTATTAATCACAAAATGATCAGCAAATAATATAAAGAGGGGTCATCAACAGATTTTCTCACGAAATGAGCGTTCATTTGGGAGTTGCTTACGTTTACAATTAGTTGTAAAAAAAATTATATCTTAGTCTGCATGTAACTGGTGTACAACAAGGGATTTTATTTTCATTCTATTTATTAGTAAATATAACTGAAAAGTAAACGTAGAGGCATGGCGGTATGGAGAAGGGTTGAGTTGTATGTATGTAGGGGTGTGGGTGGGGTGCAGATGAGAGAGGTGGATACATGTTATCAGCTGAAACAATTGCAATTCGTTAAGCTGTTTGCCAAGGATGCACGCCTTTAGTGCAACCAATGTCAGTCGTAGTTTCTCGCTAAATGTCGGAGTGGTTCGTGAGACGTCGGAGTGACTCGTAGCTATTAGAGGTGCTATAAGACTCGTGAGTGGCACGTGATAAGTCTGAGCTTCTCATGAGCGGTTGGTCAGAATGGCATTTCCTCGACTGGGTGGTTACTTTTTGTTTTTGCTCGACAACGCCAGCTTGCGCAACACGATTTTGTATTTATCAACTGCTAACGTCGCTTGCTCCGATTAAGTTTTGCCTTAATAATATCACTTTTAAAGACATGCATAATGTTAATAACCGCAACTATCGAATCAAATCAATTTTATGCAATAAATAATTTTTTGTAATGTATCAGGCAATTTTTTTGAAACGAGTAGGGTTTATTTTTGCTGACTAATGTTTGGTGACACGAGCTATCTAGTATTAAATAGTCAAAAAATTAATAAATTTCCTCTGAGCATATCGTGTGTTTATATACTTCTCTCTTCCTTCAAATTTAATTAGACAATCAAAACGTGTGACGTAAACAACCAAATGAGCTGTTTAGAATAAAAATTATTGAGCTTAAGAAATAAATTTATGACATTTTGAAGAAAAAAAGAGAGAGAGTTTTTCACCTATCTTTTTTAATCTTATATATATTAAAGTGTAATTTGATCATTCTCTCTGTTATTGTTAAACCAAGGTTTTAAATCCCTGTCATTTGGTTGGTAGACCATGTGTTTCGTAACGTATGCACCTGCTAATCTGGCAGGCAATGTTATTCCATAAGGTAACTCAGGCAAGCAGTTTTCGTGCAGTGAAGGGGATATAATTCTTTCCTATTTTAATAATAGTTTATTATTTATCGATGAAAGAAAATTCGACAGCTATTTAAGAAGGTGAGGGCGGATTTGGGGTTTTTGTTCGTTGTTGAGAAAGCACCGACTGTAACGTTATTATGCTCTGTGGTGGTGGGTTATTGTTTCTCTCTGAGACAATAAATCTTACAAAGATCAACAGAGACCTATACCTTTAAATTCTATGTTAGGGTAATGATCTCTACAGCGTGAGCACGGTCAAAATATGAAAGCACTATTACTAATCTACAAGTCCTTCTTTATTTACCATTGCGCAAGCTATGGTCACGTGACAATCGTGATTTTGTTGTTGTTGTTGAAGGGATGTGGTTATTGGCATGACGTGAGCTTTGGTGTTTGTGTGGTTGGGGATGGGGTGAAGTAGGTTAGGTTGTGTAGATGGGGATGGGGTGGTTGGGTGCGATGAGGATGGGGATTACAAGGGTATGTGACATAACAAACAGACTAATTTCGGTTTTTCCCATTTCATTTCGGGAAATTAAGAATTAAAGAAAGAGGGACTAAATTGATTTTAGAAAGTTAACAAACACATCAAATGGATAGAACCAATGACATGAAACTCTTTGCGTATAGTCCATAAAAAGTTGAGATGCAACAGGAATATTGGTTCCCATCTTAAGGTTTAGACAATTATTAATCTAAATATAATCCAATACAGTATTTATTTTTTAAATTTCATTTTAAATTTATTCTTTAGATTTTTTTTACTATTTTCTTTCACAATCACAATAGTAAGAACTGTATCAATTATATTACCACTGTATAAATTGATTAGATCATCGTTGGTTCAACATTTGCCAGGTAACTTCTTGACTCCATTATCCTCCATTTAATTCGATTTCTATATTGTATACATATATAGTCCTTGTCAGTTAACCAGGTCAAACGGTAATCGTGAGGTTTCAATCTGTATGTAATAACACATGATACCATATTATATATGGTAAGGCCTATATAATCCAATTAAGTCCTAAAATTGTAGGCTAATTTAATCAGAAGGATTTTGGTCTCGAGTTTTAAAGGGAAAGTCTTATATTTGATATTTGCCATAGTAGACGTTAGCTGAAAACTTCACGTCGAAAAAATAAAACAAAGGAAGACTATTTGATGTCGGTCTGTACTTGGATAAATGGGTATATGGAAAGCTAGATGGGGGGGGGGGTGCAGGGTGGGGTGAGGGTGGGGCACTACATGTAGTAGCTTATCATTGTGAACTCTAGTATGGTACTGAGATTGGATTAAACCACAACACTTGGATGATCCTTAAGGATGATCCTTAATTAACCTACAATCATGAGAAAGGGTGCATGCAAAAAATATGTAAACAATGAAACTAAAGGCATGAAGCATTTTGTGAGTGTATGTGTGCGTGGGAGGTGAGAAGAGGGGAGGGTATGAGGGTGGGGAGGGGAGGGGGGGTTTGGTTAAGCACCCAAAGTGTCCAGAAATCAAATGTTACCGTACTTTAATAGATTTTGAAGTTTGAAACATTGTTACTTAAAATACTGTTCAACTGTTTTTGTCTTCGCTATGAAAACTCCACCCTCCCCCTACACTTCCTTGTCCCTGGTACCCTGTCCCTACCAAGCGACATCTCTCATGTCCATCAATATAATTCGCGCCCAATCATGTACTTGAATCTAATCATAATAAGTGGTTTGTTAAAGCACTGCATATTTCATGAGTTTCATAATAACTGTGTATACATGGCACGGGATCTTTAATCCGTTCGCGAACTCACTGGTAATGCTGTAATCACGATGTTATAGTTTTGTTATAACGAAATCAAATTAGTGCGTTAAATCAGGATATTCAAAGAAGATGTAACGGTTGTATAAATACCAATTATTGCTGATATAATTTAGAAGCGGGTCGATGGGACATGGTTGAATCTGTTAATGGGATAAATTGAAAACTTACTTCAAAAATGAAATACTATAAGGTTATACTCTTTCACGGATGACACGTGATCAGATCGAAAAGTGTATAAATTCGTATTTTAAAAATTGGAAGGTAATCATAATTATAAATCTTTCATGTTATTTTTCACAACATTTTGAGTAAAGTGATGTAATATTTACACATTGTTGGCTACCCTTCAATCTAAGTAAAAAGATATACGTGCTTAAGAACTTTTTTATATATCGCGCAACATTCGTTATTAGAGAGTTAATATACCATGGCAAGTCGATACACAATTGTCTGTTTCTCAAGTTTAATGTTTGGTTAATATAGTTTTAATTGTTATACAATGTTTACTAGGAGAGGATTGAAACATGTTGTGAAATGCTTATTTTTATATATCAGCCAAAACCTTTGGCTTTGTTTTTACTATGTTTTTGTATGGGATTATATGAAAAGTTTATTGGCGACGAAATAATAAATAATAAGTTTACCCATGAACAATCATTCTTGTGAAAAAAGCTAATCCTAGGCTTTACTTTGATCTATCGCAGCCTTGCGATGACTGTGAGGATTACTGGTTTGCCAAAATGATGGACCGAATTTTACAATCTCATAATTGTAATTTTGGTTAAGAAAATTTGATGTGAAGAAAGTAAGTCGATAAAACTATAACAAAAACTAAGAAAGAACAGAACATAAAACAGATAAGCTGTAACCAGTTAAACAGAGGGTGACTTAGTCAGGGAGTAGCTATTAACCTCTCTAGTTTCAGCCCATCTCTTACACTCTATACAAAGAAAGGCATGCGCGTTGTGTAACGAATATCATAGGACAAAATAAGCTTGATTGCATAACTTATTAACAAAGCTAAAAATGTCCGTTCGTAGCATTTAATTGCAATGTACGGCTATATAGATCATTAACGTATCCCATAGAACCGCGCGGCTCGTCTCGTATATACTTCATCTAATGCCGTGTGTTAAATCAATTCAAATCATTGATTAACTGAAGCTTTCTAATAGTTTAACAGATGTGAGTCACGTGCTGTCGTGACAAACCAATTAGCTTCTATGTAGACTGTTGTTAGGGTACGAAAAGTTTCCGGGGTATATTTTGAGTTTTCGCTTTCTCGTTTTTGTTTTGTTTTCTGTTTTTTCGTCAATCAGATCACGTATAAGGGACCAGGGAGCTGATCTTAACATTTTCCTGACAGGAATATGTATATAGCATTTAAAATTTAATCCTTAGTTTACACGCCGAATCGTGTCCAATGTTTATTACCGTGTATACATACTAATGCGCAAATTTGCGTTGCAGGTATACCGATTGCACCGAGGACTTACGTTACACAGATATTCAATTCAAATAAAATGAAATATTGGAATGGAGAAAATAAAGACGATGGAAAGAGGGAGAATAGGGGGAGAAAAGAGCGGGGGGGGGGGGGGGCGAATATTGTTAACAACAAAAAGATTAACGCATGTGATCGAAAGCTTACGTTGCAATGTTGCATCCATGGCCATAGCCATAGCCATAGGCCATAGCCATAGCCAAGTTGGTTAGGGCGTCCATATATATATATAAATATAAATATATATATAAATATAAATATATATATATATATAATTATAATTATATATATATATATATATAGACCTATATATATAGACCTATATATATATATTCTCTCCCTTTTAGCTTAATGCAAGATTACTCTAGGTTTAATATTAACCTGTTTTTATAACACTGTGTCCGAGAGAGGATATGCGTACGTTGAACGATACACGCATTTTCGCCTATTTCTTTTTCCTTATCGCCAATCAATTCGTAAATACTTCATTATTCACTCATCTGCAGTATCTTAAGGAGATACACTCAATTCGTTATCAAACCATTCTTGAAAGTATGTATGCCATTTACGAGAGGCATGGCGGAAAACCTCAAGTGGTTTCCTGAAGAGGTTTCCATAAGGATAAAATCGGATGAAGGAAATGTTACACAGTGTAAAGGAGGACATTTTCCCCACAGCAATCATTCAACAAGGAGACAACCAAAAATATATAAACATAAGAGGGTGTGGTTTATTTTAATTTATTTCGTATATTTTATTTATGGTACTAACAGCCTCCAAAAACGTGATGAAGTCATTTAGATGCAACTATACATCTGCCAATCTGGCTTCTTTTCCTTCTCATAACGACCGATCGATTGACGCAACTTTGCCGTTTTCAGGATTATGGAGATGCATTGTGAAAGTTTGTTCCTGTTTAGCGGTTCAGACTTCTGGATGTGAATGGTTTACATTCGAAATCTCCTTTGTTGTAATTATGTCAATACATATTCCAATTTCTTCGTGTAACACTGGTATATATATCATTGATGAAATAAAGGCTGTGTATAGAAAATTAACATGTACCGTATACCATATCATTAGTCTTCTCGTTTGGTCTTTCTCGACCACTTAGATCGTGATAGGATATTTGGATAGGTTCCTTGAATGGTCTTGAATTCATTTAAGAAATCCTTAATTCAACGTATTAAAAAAAAGGTAGATCAATGTAATAACAGTTTAGGAAATATGGCATTTTCCTATTTCTGTGACAGATGTATTAATCAATCGTTCGGTTCGGTAGAAACCAGCAAATAACAAACAACGAAATACAATTAACAGCAACAAAAACAACAACAGCAACAACGACATCATAAAACAACAAGAATAGGCTCATAATTTTTTTTCTTCAAATTAGCTAAAATAATTTGGAGATGTTATATATGGGGTTAAGGTGAAGAGGGCAGAATGTCTTTTTATCACGCGCGCCACACTTCGTTGAGTAAGTGCTCCCCCCCCCCCATCCCCTTCCATCCCTTGCTCTCCTTTCGACCGTTTCCCTCTCAACCATTCCAATAAAACGGCTAATCTTATGAGGCATTTTACAACTAACTCCAATTCCTTACTCATTAAATATAAAGAGACGCTTCTAAATCGAATAAATGGTGAAGGATCGTTAATTAAAAGACTGCGAGAGAGTCTAACGCAGGTAAGAATGACGTCATATTCAGCAGGATACCAAACTATAACAGATGGCGCAATATCGAGCGATAAAAGTTAGATAAATACAACCTAGGTTAAACCTCGAGTATGCCACACTCAAGCCTCAAATGATGAAATCATTTTCAAGAGTTTGCCTTGACAGTTTTGAGTGGAAGAGGATGAATTTGTGGCCAAATCTTCAATATAATGTTGATCCAAAATTTAGAAGAATATATTTCTTTTATAAAAAATATATAAGATGATAGATTTAATTGTTTTCAAAGATTGAACTAAGTATGGTAGAAAAATAAATAAACCGAATGCTTGAACTTTTAAGTATCATTTTTAAAATGAAAAAAAAAATGAATGAACGGATTCATTGAAAGTAAATTATATATATATTTATATATAATTTATCTTGTACCACAGGCGTCTACTTCCTTCCGATATGAATTAATCCGAGAATAAAAACCGCAAAGTCAAGAAGATCGTGATATAATTCTGAGTCGATTAAAGAGATTTTAATAACTTTTCATATTTTTGTCGGTTTAAAGCCGATAGTTCACATAGTAAAGCTATTTTTCGCTTTGAAGTTGCTACACTCTTTTGGCGCCATACAGCATATGGTACATTAAAGGGATGAATGTTAGTGGAAACACAATATGCACGGGCAAATGCAGGATTTTAAGAAGGAGGGGGTGGGGGGCTTGGCACCGGTGCTTGAAGTCGACTCCCATGTAGAAAGAGGGGGTGTAGGGGTTCTTCCTCATTATAAAATAGACTTGAAATTGAGCATTCTGAGGCGTATTCGGTCTGAGCGTAAGTTGTGCTGATGTATGGTTGAAAGAGAGGGAGGGGGGGGCGAGGAGGTGTGCACCCACAGCCCATGGGTCGGCGTCTGATATGTTACTTTGCAAAATAAAAAAATAAAAATGAAATATTACATTACATTTGTGGGGCACACGATTTTCTGTACTGGATTGAATGGTTTCTATCTCTTTGATAGAGGTAGCCGCATAAACCCGTTAGAATGAGAGGGTGTCATGTACTTTGTAGGCACATTCAACCAAGATAGAGCCTGGACACGAAAACCAAACAACTTTATTCACTTTCAACACCAGCTCCCTTACATCGAGAGTGTAACCGTATGATCACGAGGATGTTACGTCAAGTGTGCATCGCGAGTCCTTTGGAAGGATAATGCACGTGATCAGGTCAATGGTTCGTGAGTTATCTATACGGTGTACTGTGATCCACATGATCACATGACCTTAGCCAAGAGGCCCTGAAGCGACCATATATTTAAATACTGAATAATTTGATCAACAAACTAAAACCCTCAGAGTGGGTGAAAGGAAACATCTCCTATTCATTCATGAGTTTGGTGCATATATTAATGTAGAAAGGAGACACATTTCAAATTACATGATAATTTTAGTGGTTAAGAACAAAATGCTGTTTATGAATATTCATGAGAGAAATGTTTACATATAAATGACCGAACTGACGCACTCTCTCTCTCTCTTCTCTCATTTACAGGTGATGCGTCTAACATGTTGACTACAGCCTCATCGAAACCCTTCACCGAACAGGAAGTGACGTCATCACTTAGTGCCATTTTGAATGAGTTTGAAGATGACATGAATGACCTCCAATCTGATAACGAAAAGGATATACGTGGAAGTGACATTTTGACCTCTGACACAAAGCACTGTAAAACAAACTCCAGGAAGAGGAAAAGTGAACAAGAAGATGGAACCACCGAAAAGCCAGCACCAAAGAAACGAGGTCCTAAGAAAAAGAAAATGACGAAAGCAAGAGTACAGAAATTTCGTATGCGACGCTTAAAGGCCAATACCCGAGAGAGAAATCGTATGCACGGCCTCAATGAGGCATTAGACATGTTACGTAAGGTGGTCCCTTGTTATTCCAGTACACAAAAACTGTCAAAAATCGAGACATTACGATTAGCAAAGAATTACATCAGTGCATTATCGGAGATATTAAGCACAGGCAAAGTACCCGATACAGTGACGTTCGCTCAAACGCTTTCTAAAGGTCTGTCGCAACCTACCACGAATTTAGTTGCTGGTGCCATGCAACTTAATCCACGAACACTTATGCCTGAAGAAACAAGTCTGCAATATGTAGGTTGGAGCGAGCGGGAATCCATGTTGTCTTCGGGACACCCGTATCCCGCTGTACCACCATTTGGGTACTCTGTTGGAATGGACAATACGTTGGACGAGAATTACAACGCAGCTCCCTATCATGCTTTCCCATTGGATGGTGGGTACAATGCGGACACACAGACGCATGCGTATTACCACCGTAGTGACGCCAGCGGTGCAAGTGGCGACATGCCAGTTAGTGCCATCAGCACTAGCAGTTGTAAGTACGTGGCAAATACATCCAGTGTTGTCAGTACTGATGCAGGGGTGATAAGTGCATTCACCCCTGTACTGAATTCTACAACGTACCCACCATCGTATCCAATGACGTCATCGCATGACCGAGTATTCCAATACAGCTCCTCATCTGTGAGTGGAGATGCCATCGATGTAGTGAACCAAGGCTTAAGCTGTAACACGTATAATAATGGTATCGTTGAATGTGAGACGCCACCAAGTTCAAGTGAGGGGGCAGATTACGAGTCTCTCACAAGACATCGAGAGATTGTATAGCAGTGGAAGTAAAAAGGACAAGATGGTATCACATCACATATCAATCACATCTCATCACAATCACATCTCATCACATCACATAACCGAGTTATTCCAATACAGCTCTGTGAGTGGAGATGCCATCGATGTAGTGAACCAAGTCGTAAGCTGTATCACGTATAATGGTATCGTCGAATATGAGACGCCACCAAGTTCAAGTGAGGGGGCAGATTCCCTCACAAGATATCGAGAGAGTTTATAGCCGTGTACTTAGGGCAAGATGGTAGCTGGCTAAAAATAGGGGGTAAATCTAACATCTTCAGCAATGAAGATGTATACCTGATGTTGGAGATACTCAGGACCTTATGTGAATTGGCTTCCTCCGTTATTTATTCATATAACTACACGTTAGTAGTATAGTAGTGGTAGAAAATATAAGTCGAACTTGTATGAAAAATATGGAAAGTTCGCCCTCTCCCCTTTCCAGTATGTCGGTGGGTGCTTCACCTACATTATTTGCGGTATTCTGCATTCGACAAATTCCAATGAATGCCAAATATTTCGACTTAATTTGGGTGGGTCCATATGCACCCAATTTGAGTAAACATTTGAAAACAAAATCAATGTTTGTTCTTGTTGAGTCTCCTGTCACCTACAGGCTTCATTATAAGTGTCAATCATCGAAAAGCAGTAACTCTTTAATTTTACATTATTTTTTTTTTGAGGGGCAGGGTGGGGTGATGTGGAAAGGGGGAAAGTGTAGGGGGTACTGACGACAGTTGTCTAATTTCATGTAAAGAGTTTGTTTACATTCCAAAACTGCCAACAATGGGCAAAATGAGTCAAACTTTTTTTTCACAAAAATCCGTAACGTCCAACAAAAAGTACTTCTATCAACATGTGCGTCTTTAAATAGCTAAAACGTGTAAAAACATATTTCAAAACAATGGAACCATAGAGTAAAGTATTTTGCCAAAATTTACCAAAATAAGTTCATTTTACCTGAAATTATATCCAATTTTTCCCTACAAAATGTCTCAATAGAAATAAAAAAGACCTTCTTTATTTGGTATTCTTGGAGTTACGGCGTACCAAAGGAGTTCTCCCACTGGAAAAGTTATTTGTAATTCATGCATACCGCCCTCGTAATTGAAAACTAATCAAAACACATGGTGTCTTCTGCATACATTATATAGCACAAACAAAATGTGGCATCCAACAAACTTCCAAGTCTAGCCATGACATTTGTGCATGGCTGCTTGGAGCATAATATGAGGTTGAAACAAGCACAGACTATCATCTGATACATTGTTGAAGTTTTTAGAGCCAGTTCTGGTAGGAAAAGAGTTGAGACAAGCCTCAAGGTGAGTGAAGTTAGTTGAGTCTGTAGCCTAACGTTAGACCTAGCCTACTATTCCTTACATTCCAGTTAAACTATTGCTTACAGGCGGGGATCAATAAAGCATCATAACTCTTTGATAAATTTACCAAGTTTGGAAGGATCATTGTCAAACCATTATAAGATAATTTACAAAATTATGATTTTACTGTATTGAGGATACCATCCATAAAAAGTGAAAATGGCGACAAAATTTGCATATTTAGCCCAAAAAATCATTACTTGAAAATTTTGGAATCCCCCATTTTTCACCTTTCTGTCATTTGAAGGGCTGTAATACAGATATGCCCCTCAACTCCACGATTAATTTTTATGAATACTCATGCCCTTAATATCTGACCCATGTAACTGGAAGGGTTAAATGAAATTTAAATTAGTCTAGTAGCATGGTGACTTCGAAGTTCGGACACTTAAGACTTAAAACACCCCAAAACTAAATCTTCTGGTCTAAATCACCAGAAAATATACTTCATATGGTGGGAGAATTGTGTTATAGTACGATACACGGCCAAACTTTCTTTCCTGCAAACTGTTTACACGTTGTTTTCCAAGACGATTCTTCGTGATTGTGGAACTGGTATTTCTTTGCTAGAGTATTGCGAAGTTCGGACACGCAACCCACCGTGTGGCGCTGGTGATAAAATTGGTGGCGCAGTTGCTCTTTCAGTAATTATAACAGACTTCATAGATCTTCGTCATTTTTTTGACAAATATGTAAGTAATTTCTTGCACACGGGTCATTTTGGAGAGAAAATAACTGTAGCTTCGTACTTTTTGGTGAAATTTGGCTCTTCCTGTAGGTTTTCATGGTGAAATCGTGTATTTCTTAGGGTGTCCGAACTTCGCAGTATGCCGAACTTCGCAATACTGACTAAACTAGTATTAGTAGACCAAGTTTTTGCAACTACAAGTTAATGCTTAGTAATCGGTATGCATTCCGCAAGAAAGGGTCTAGGGCGACAACCGGTTGCTTAGTCAAGTTTATTGTTATTCCCAATTAATTGAAGGATTAAAGAATATTAAACCTGTCGTCAGAATGTTATAAATAAGCCGGATGATGTATGCAATCTCTCTGCCACGTTAGCAACAAGTCGGAATAGAGGGCAGCCTGTATAAATTGCAATTATCATTCTCAAGCGGGTCTTACCGAATGAGAAGTAACCATTGTAGTTGTATATAAGGGATTATTATATAGTACATTAACGTTAAAGTTTACTATTCTACAGACATTCCATTTGCTAAGGGTTGAAAACTCGGTATATATCTGTTACAAATTATATTGTATTTCTGCGGGACGGTTCATTTGGCATGTAGGCTTGTTATTTAAGAGTTGTTCCCATAGCAGGAATGTAGTTAAGAAGACCATTGCGAACGGTCGTATTCATGGTGAGACAGATCATGGTAGATTGATTCAAGAATCGCGCCCTCTTCTTAATTACAACATCTCCAGGATATGAACATTCAGAGATTAGATGTACGGCTGTGCGAACATTTACAGAGTTACGCCCTCTATTAATTCCCGTTGCACTCCCAGGCCAATTAGTATTCCTGTCAGTGCTTGTCATTCTCACTTGAAACATTTCCAATATTGTCAGATATAGATGGACTTAAAAACGTTACATATACAAACTGAATAACTTTGTGCACGTAGGTTAGACTACATAATTGCAACAAAACATAGCCTCGAGGTTTTACAACATTTTAGGGTAATTTTGATGTAAGCTTTTCAGAACATTCAAGTTCAAAGGTTCTGAGAACTACACTGTATATCAAATGTTTCCCAAATATAGAACAAAAGTACTTTTAAAGTTTACGAACGACATTCTTCGAATTCCACGGTTTACATTCCATCATCGTCTATGTAAGTGTATCTTCATTAATCAGAACGAAGAGTTCTTATTGAAACAACTAAATTTAGATCTGAATTTTAACATTTAAGGGATTAAATTAAATAATCATGCGAATCAGACTTATTTTTCGATAATTCTCATCCCCCCCACACATATAAAATTTACAGCACGTTTGTGAAATTGGTAGAGAAAATATGATTAAATAATTGTCCGAAACGTTTCAAAACTTTCAAATGGTTCAAAATGTTTACAGTGCACGAAGCACCATATTAATATATTTTTTTTAAATTAAAAATGTGTCGAATACGATCTTGTAAAAACAGATCTTGATTCTGCTTGGCGATTTAAAGAACGTACAAGGTTTCATATTATGACAACACATATCCTATTGGCATTATGACAACACATATTCACCAAATGACAGCCCCCAGACATGACTTTTTATACTACAAAACAGAGCAAGTTTTTTTTTCTGAGTAGGTTTGTAGGTGTTGTTCTTGACAACGATCTCTGTCAATCACTTTCGTTATAGAAGGAAAGATTTAGTAGCAGGGTATATCTCTCGGAATAACACATTGTGAAAGTTGAAGAACAAATGAAAATAAATTGATGCCAGAAAAAACATACACAGACAGAAAAAAAACCAAGGTAGAGTTATCTACCCGAAGGTATTGAGTAAATTTATTCAGAGCTCAGTAGCAAGACGTATTCGTAACTTAAAATAATTTTTACATCAAATTTTAGTAAATATAGCTTAACAGTTAATTGCATTTAACTTTAATATCTATAAATAGGTTCTTTTTCAAAAAAATATCCAGATTGTGGTAGAATTTAGATTTCCCGTTTTTTTTTTTTGGTTTTTGTACTGCTTTCTATTTTTCAAAATGTCTCATTCCATTTGAAACTCAAAAAATATGATTGTGCAATGTTCACGTCAGAATTTAAATAACCTCATTTCGCCGTTGCTAATTTATTACAATATATATATTGCAATTAACCAAGAGCAAAAACTCTTCTTTAGAACGTGAATAATATAAGTATTCTGTACCAGTGTGAATAAAATATATGAAGAAATGAAAAGAGAAATGAACGATATTTTTCATAATTTTTGCATTTTTTTTGTGTGGGTTTGTGTTGAACTTTTTCAAAACAGAATTGAGATACAGATGGGCTTATGTCACAATGGGTAGCGAACTAGTACAAGAGGGGCAGAAGAAATTCAACAACGTAGTGAAAGAAAGTCTCAGGTCTCATCTGTCCCTCAGGACAGAAGAAAAACATGAAGAAAAAAGATGGCAAATTGCTATTGAAAGTATATTTCACGACACTATAAATAAATAAACTTTTATACTGTATTGAATATCATAATTATAGCATGTACCTTACTTAACGTCATCATTTGAACAGTATTATGTAAAAGTGTAGCTGCGACTACTCATGCTCCTATCGTCAATATATATATATATATATATTAGGCCTACACCTGAATAAACAGTGCTTTATTATAAGCTAGGGGGGAGGAGGGAGGAGGGAAGAGGGAAGAGGGAGGAGGGAGGAGGGAGGAGGAAGGAGGAGGGAGGAGGAAGGAGGAGGGAGGAGGAAGGAGGAGGGAGGAGGGGATTATTCTGAGGTTCTCGGAGAGGGATTTGCATATTGAGAAACAGTGACAGTATAGGCGATCTCTTACTAACATACACATCACCATAGATCGCAACCACGTTTGGTCAGACCATGGAAGAATTACACTAACACCATCAGACCGACCACATACAAAAACAAAAATAAATAATGATATAAAAGTAAAGTAATATGAACACTGTCGATAGTCGTCTGATATTAACATGATCGATAGCTGACCAATTCTTAGAGAACGGCAAGTCATTAAGTAGGCAGTTACTAATCAGCTGGACAGGAAGTAATGGGTGGAGGATGGGTGGGAATGGCTGTTCGTGGAAAGTAGGACTAGATGGAGCCAATTTTTTTGCTACATATGTGGGAAACAGTCTAATTTGGCGGAGAGTTCTGTTACGCCAACGCCTAACCCACTGGTTTAAACTATGGTGTTTGTGTCATGGAAGGATGAATTGATGCTTTTGATTTGTGTTTGCTGAACATCATCAATAATCTCTAATGTAGCAACGGCGAACATACGTATTCACTAGATGATTAATTGACATGTAATCATGAAATCACATAATTCCCTCTGCGCAGTAATTTAGCCATGCACTGCTAAGGTACTACAAATAGCAAAAAGGAACACCCTTAAACCCCATCCATGGGCATCTTACTCCCCTCTCCCCGTCACCCGATAAGAAGGTGGATGCGCCCTCTGCTTCTTGCTGTGTTACTGTTACAAGATTCGAGCAACATATCAAACAACGACTTATTCATAATAGGGAGGGAACAAATCTCGCCGTCGTCCATCCCAACCATGATCGCCCGACGGTCCAAAAACAACCTCGAACTAATAAACACGTATATGTTACCGTGGTGTTTCTACGGTCATCGGTTATTAGTGAGAAAACAAAGTGCAGGTTTTTTCCCCCCGTCCGACTTAATGATGTTGGTAACCTTCCTGCGCCAATCCATGAATGATCGATGACTGCACATTATGTTCCATTGTCGATGTACATAGACGAAACATCGATAGAGGCGCGTCGTTAATCCGTAATATTAGAGGACGCTCTCCATCTCTATGCAAAGAACAGTTGGTTATGCGAAAGACTTATACAACAGGCTAAAAAGACGGTGTTTAATTTCTATGATAATCTGTATCAGCGTCATCATTCAATGTGATGACCAACCGTTATTAATTTTTATTTCTTTTCAGTAGATCTCTTCGTAAGGTATGTTGTAATCACCATCATCGCTTATTTAGTGGCGCTCTTCGACAACTCGTCAAACGAAACGCTCACTTTTTGATCAGTATCACTTAACGTCGACCCTACTCTCATATCAACCATTGGTTGCTCATCAATCACTGTAGTGCCCGTCCTTCTACTACCCGCAACCTGAAACCTATGGTTTTTCTCCTTGCATAAAAAAGGACACGCTCTCCTGAAATATCTTCGGAAATTCTCCCCCATGAAGGAATAGATGAATGGATTCACACACGAATTGGTGTAAACGAGGATAATTCCGAATAACTTGAAGATGTACATAGGCACAGTTTCGGGGAAGTTTTCTCGACTAAATCTTTGCCAAATATTACAGATGTACAGCGGCAACCAGCAAAAGGCAAACGTCATCACTACTGCTAAAACCATCCACGTCACGTGACGTCTTTGTCGTACTTCTTTTGCACGATATTGTAGATGAGCGCCATCTAATCCTGAAAAAGGAAGCGTAAATTTATATATGTTTACTTGATTAGATATAGCATTTAAAATGTTCTGCATTTGTTTACTATCTAGGCCTACACTATGTCAGTCTGTTCTTAATGGTTCCCCCAAAGCTCTTATTTGAAAAGAAAAGACTATTTTTAAGATTTCAGTCATTAAGATGAAGTGTTTATGTTCGTTTTCGATAATCCCCCACCCCCCCCCCCCCCAAAAAAAACAGAGATTGTTTTGTATGCTCCTTAACGTGACTCTCAAAATGTAACCACGATTCCTTCCGCTCTTAGATAAAATCAAAGTAACTTTTCTTATTTAAAGAATAGTCAACATAATTAGGTCCCCGCACTTGAGGTGCCATACTTTAAATAAGGCTCTAGTTCATTGTAGCAGTTCTATCGTACTTCTCACTTGATAGCTATCACGTTGGTGTTTCTTGGCAGTTTCAAGATATTTGAATTTAAACCATGTATAATTTTTTAACTTTATTGTTAACAAGTCTCTTTACTCACCAGTAAACAATTTCCTTACGCTGCTCTCTGAAGATTTAAAATGGGATAAAATTGCCTAATTCGACCCAATCTAAGCACCACAATCATGTACTTCCATTTGTTTAACTTACATAAAACACCAAAGCAATCCGGTACAGTTTGATCAGATTTTCGAAAAAGGTTCAGTTTCCCCTATTATTTTTTTGGGGCATTTTTCTTGAAAGCCTCTTTACTGACTATAAACAATTTTTTTTACGCTGCTCTTTCACATCGACAACCCCACCCCCCTCCCCCCAAAAGAAACATATAACGTTTGATAAGATATCCAAAAAAGGATTTCACCTATTGCCTTTCGGCATTTTCCCTGATTGTAGCACACTCTAGCGGAATGATATCGACGCTAATTTGAGAATGCCACCTTACAGAACATTAGCCTGAGCTAAGGACGTACCTGGCATAACTTGATCCCACACCTTGATGAGCACACCTAGATAGCATAGAGATATAACCGCTAGTGGCAGTAAATACATCATTATGAAGCAATAGAGGGCGTAAGCTGGAAATAAGGTCTGATATGCGGGCCAGTCTTCCACGCAAAGGTGAACGTCAATGTAGAATGAATGCGTGCCCATCTTGGAGAATATGAAAACTGGAGAAGCAGTTACAAAGGAAACTGTTAGGAAAAGAAGAAGAAGTGAAAATGGTAATGAGAGTTTGTCTCGCATATTGGCTTAAAAACCTGTATGGTTTGTCCAGTTGTTAAAATACTGCTATTAAGTCGGAGTGGATAAATCGAGATACATGCGGTTAAGACAAGTCCCCCGCTGTATCAAATGCTATTTTAGCTTTAATTCAACTACTAATTATCATTTAACTAAATTGCGAATCTTTCATGAAGACAGATATGACCAGGAGCATTATAGTTGAGAAATAACAAAACTATTGGCAATAGAAACGAGCGCCACCAATTTTGGTAAATTCGTTTGTTGTAGCTAGAAGTAGAATGAAATGATACATACAGGCAAAATATGAAAGTTGGGCAAATACTTTTACTCAACAGTTTAATCAACACATGTATCCAATCAAATTTGGATAACCTTTCAACCCAGAAAGCAACTTGTTCATTTACGACCTTTTAACTAATTTAATATCCCAAAAAGTGATGAAATGGTCGAAATTTTCATCAGTAATTTCACTTGGTTTTTAGCAAAATTGTAAACCAACTTCGGTTGGTTATGTACTTATACCTACTTAACTTAGTGTAAGACATTGGTTGAATTGTTAAATTCTACCTTGAAATATGAAAGGAGAAGCAAATAATAGAGTACATGGTTTCAGACTCTAGTGGCAATATGAAATCAAAAATTGACAAACTGATATCTCCCATGCAGACATGCAGATTTTCAAAGAAGAATATTTTCCAAATGGAACACAATTTTACTTAACCGTTCTGGGGAGATGTTCTTCTTCGCAAAGATTTTTGTGAAAAAAAGCTAAAAAGATTCTAGTTGCAATGGGGTTTGTGGCCCCTATACGTACTTTACATTCTAACCGCTTAAAAGTAAAAAAAAAAAAAAAATCGAAGACAGGAATAATAATAATCATTTTTGCATAGCCCTTCCACATTACCAACATTACATTTGTTGAAAAACAATCTCTTTCTTCTTGTTTTTCAGGATATTTTGTCGAATGAGAGACAACATTGATTGTTGACATTTCCCACCACATTCCTCTGAAAAGCCCTCTTGCATTAGACCGTAAGTTATTATCATGTTAACAACTTTTTATTCTTTTTTCCCCCTTCTTTCTTTTCGATATCTATACCCTTACGTGCCTCATAGGCGTTAGAGTTTCAGGCTGGTGAACTGTCGTGTTGTTTATTTATCTTAGCCAAGATTACCCTTCTAGTCGTATATAACACCTGACTTTTTTTTTCCCGAGTCAAAACAGAAAACCGAAGCGGACAAAAGTCCTCCCTAATCTTGGTTAATAAATCCGCCAAATCCAGCATTTGCAAACCTTAAAAACGTGGTCAACATTATCTTTAGACGAACCATTTTACTTCAGTTCAAACTGATATGTTTGCCATGGCCGATCTCTACTGATTGTTGTAGTCTTAGCTTTTCAGTCGTTTCTAGCATTTAATTTCTCCTAAATTTCCTGTTTTTTTACCAAGTGAACCGATGGAGTTTATCCAAAATAAGATTGCCTCTCTTGTCATTCAGACACTCTATAATATAATATTATTCATAAATAAATTAAATAATGCTTCCATTTTTAAATTACACTTGAACTGTATTGTAGTTGTTTTTATTATCATAATATTTAAATAGTTTATCCACAGAGGACAGTAATATTTCTATAAAGAACTTACATTTAAATGATATTCTATATACAGAGAAGATTGGCCGCTGAAAAAAGAAGATGCAAACGTTCCAAATGTTACAGGTTTCATAGACAAATCGAAATAAATAATTATAGCAGCCTAGGTCAATCTTTGAAGAACATCTACTGTTATATCTCAGACCAGCAAACTGTGCTCGGTTTCCTGGAGTGAAATTGGGTTTACTCAGTCAAAAATAGATTACATGTCATTTCTTCAGATCTCGACTAAGGTGTCAAGATGGAATTTTCAACTAGCAATGTATAGCATGTTTATATTAAAAAATAATAAGTTTAACATTGTGCAGTGTTTGCCATGGTAACGATAATTTGAAATAAACTGGACGTATGAAGCATACACAGCCGTTGTTTTCACATGTTGTCATCACTTGTCTATATAGATATAAACCGTCTTTCCAATACTTCGCTTAATACTCGAATAACGCGTCGCCTTCGGTATAGTGAGTATGGCCACCTGCCCCCCCCCCCCCCACATGACAAAATGTCAAGGAAATGCATCAAATTAAGCGATGCTCGAGAATCGTGAAAATGCCAAGTGGAACAACGAGACTTAGTTTATGGTCTTTTTCCCGCAATTGATAACAAAGTTGAAGGTTTATTGCTAACATTAACAAACTTTATTCAGTAGCTGTTTTCACTTGCATCTTGACGTGGGAAGGGGCCAGTGTAGGTATAGGGTGAGCGGTACATTCGGTGAGCTTCCATGCACGGTGGTAGGGGTAGGGCCGTGCCACATAAAGGGGGCTGCAAATGCAACAGGGTGTGAACATTAGTATGAAAGGAGAGGTCACTCGTTCGGTTGGTACTTTAATGAAGAGAGATTTACGCTTTATATGAACAACAAATATACGGAAAATGATGTTTTAATGAAGTTCAGATTTTGAGATGGATTGTTTTACAATGTGTGATGTCATAGCGCTATATACCAGAAGGAAATAATGTTCTATAAAAGTGGTTTCCCCTTTTGGTTTTTCTGATCATAGTTTACGAGTAAGGTAAACAATAACAAATAGTTACATTTTTGCCAACTCTAGTGGTGCTATATGCGATCATTAACTATAAATTAAGTACACACAAGATTTTCCTGTATTGAATTAGACTGTAAATATAACTCTCAGACTGTAAACGTATCCGATTATCAGTAAATATTACATGTCCTGTGAAGGATATAATAGAAGTTACAACCCAACTCATATGCAACTTCTAGTATAATTATAAACGGGAGTTGCCAATCAATGTTTCTCAACAGTGGCATATCAAGTAGTTTTCGATGAAGGGTGGGCGAGGGGGTGTTGGTTGTGGGTGCAGTTACTGGAGGACATCGGCCATCTTTGGAAAGGGAATATTAAACACTTTGCTTGGTAGTCAGTCGCCAAGTATATGTAATGACGCTCAGTGAAGGATTAACACAGCTCACATATTTGCCATCCTTTTGAAAGCACTTAATATTGTTTAAGACAATTAAATATCGCTCGCAGGATTACTTAATTGGCATTAAGCTTAGATAGAAATCGTCTACATTAAAAAGAAATAAACTGATTTATAAGATAACCTTGAAAGCACGCAGTATAGGCTACCTAACTTTTTTAGTTCTATATAGCTGCCCTGATTGGCACCATATGACACATAAATTGTGCCCGACTGTGCGGCGTGATTATTAACAGTACCCTCGGTAGCTGTGGAATCTCTTCCTGGTATCCCTGGATTGCTATGGTGAGCCATTTAGCCGTCCGAGATATACATTGATCATTTCGCAATTTATGACCAGGAAGAAATTCCAAGCTTTTATCAATCGTGTAGCCTACTTGAAAACTTCAGCACTGTGGTTTTCGCCTTTTAAATTTTTATACCTGTATAGTCGTTTTACATATCGACGAAGTTTCGTGGAAGGTTTTTTTGAAATACAAGTTCACAGAAATGGAAATGAGGGCTACTGTTAGTAGTAGCAACGACTATGGATTATGTCGATTTAGGGTTGTGTTAGTCCTGGTACTGAAGCTATTTGTCTTTTTCACCCCCTTTGCAAGATTCGTTAAACGCCAACGGCTTATATTATAATCACTGTATTCAGCATTAGAGTTTATGCAGTCTGACGAGGCTGTGGACTCCAAAGAACTTGTGAAGTTATGAATTCAAACATGATCTTGGCTACTTAAGTCCTCCACCCCACCCCCACGCCCAATAAAATCGTATGTGGAAAGATTTAACTCGGAATTAACGTCAAGTTTGCTTATGAAATAATAACATTTATATTGTATGTTTGCAAGTTTTGCAATCTCATATAATCAGATTAAAGAAGACACACATGCACACAACTATTTTTTAAAGTATATTTAAAAGAAATTTTTGTGCAAGATACAAAGATTCAAGCAATACAACTATAAGCTTCAAATTTGATATAATATTTTTGTATCAGATGTTTGCTATGTTGGGAACTTCGCAATGCATTCTGGTCATCCAGTTTACTCGTTAATTAACGGTTAGTTAACTAAGAACTCTATTATCGCCAATTAAATTATTCCGTATATACGCGATTACCGCTAAGTATATAGTAGTGGCGTGTATTTCTAACATGATGATCACATTGGTCACAAAGGACGAGTAGACTTCAAGATTTGTGGGAAGGTAGTTTCAGCAAAAGATATAACTAACATGCAAACAGCAAACCTTCACCTTTGTAACTCTGTACCAAGCCGAAGTATCACATGTACGCTAATTTAAAAATTTGGAATTGCAAATGAGGGGGTTGAACGCAATTTATGACCACGGAGATGAAATTGTAGATCTCTGGCTTGGATAAACTGATGAAAAGTGAAGTGGTCTGTTCACTTAGAACGTCTCTATATTATTCTGGGTGAAAGTGTGAAAGTTTGCAGGAGTTATTCGACTATCGACCCAACATATATACTTAATCTGTTTCAAATCCATTACCGATACTCGAGTATGACCCGAAGTAGAGAAAACATGTACGGTACTAGCGAAACTTTGTTATCATTATTATTTTTCGGGATGGGTCTCTTTTTATATGTTCGCACCATCAAATAAACAGATTTCTCCAAAGGTTCTCTGTACAAAATAGGAAATAAATGTATCCTATAAAATTGGCAAAATAAACAAACAAGACTTTGTTCAAAGTCAAATTCATTGAAAATACTTATCATACAAATTAGAATTAGATTCTAATTCTGTTTACATGTCTCCTTGAGGCGTCACATTTCATCCCCCCGGTAAAGGTTTCTGTTTTATTTGTTTATAAAACAGGGTTTTTACCGATGGTGGCCTCCACGTAGTGCCTTCACCGGTATATAAGTCGACTGTGCGCTTCAGAAAAAGATCAGCCGTTTGACTACAGCGGTCACTATTCCTCTTGTCTCTCGTATTAAATTAAAATAAATTTTATCCTTCGCTAAGTTACGAAGAGCTAAGTCGTAACTGTTTCCTGTCGGCCTTGGTAAACATAACAGGGGAAACTCTTGTTTCCTGACATGCAGCCTGGAACGGTTTTCCAAAAAAAAAATAAAATGAATAAATAGAAACTCGTGTTCTGAATATCATAACGTCATGTAGAACGAAGAACAAGATCAAGAACGAAAGAAAAAGAAAAAAATAGTTTTTTTTAAATATTTTCTATTTTTTTTTTATTTAAAGTGAAGTTGTTATAAGGTCAGTCTAGACGCACAATCCTTTGGAATTGTTTATTGTCTTATTATTTCGTTATTTTTAACTTCTAAGTTTAATTATTAAAAGAAGGACAAACGGTTATTGAATGAACGACTGTAAATACTTGGATAGGGATTTTTAATGGGTACTCAAGCGCAAATACGAATAGATTCCTCTCTTTTAGCCAACCTTACGCAGTCATTGTATCGATTATATGTTAATCTTGATCTCAAATCTCTCCAGCTCCCTCTGTATTTCTCAACGAAAAATTGAAGGGAACGAATTTACACTAAGTTGTGATGAATGAGGACCATTTTGCTCCTACTATTAATATATAATTTACACTTTACTATCCTTCACTGCATTTTAATAGGAGATGTTGTTTCCGCAAAAAACGATACAAAAGACGTATATATATATATTAGTTATAGTTAGGCCTACACCCCGTATCCTAACATGTATATATATATGTATATGTATGTATGTATATATACACACGCAGCCTATTTATCGCTCCGCCCACACTTGCTGGTCATTTCCTGTTTTGTTTTTCCAGCATCATTATCACATTACTCTATTGGAGGATATATACTGAGGGATGATGCATGTATGACATCACAACATCCAGATTAACTTCCTACTGATATTAGTTATAGTCAGGCCTATACCTCGTATCCTAACATGTATTTACTGCAGTACTTTATAAGTATCTTTTTAACGAAAAGACAAAACTACTGACTCAAGAGCTTTTACTTGATTCATCATATACTCCCGCGCGCGCGACCTCTTCAATAAAATTAAAGTACATTTAAATCTCCTGTAGGGCAGACCATCCCGTTCTATATATAAAGGTGTGAGTGGTTCTAAAATAGGTTCATCTTATGAAGAAAGTAATTCCAGTCAGGTTTTCACTGTAAATAACTTTCTTGCAAAGAGAACAATAACAGATGCAGGGTGCATGTTGTTGATTAGGTGTAACCTGAACTCTGGACAGTCACAGACAAACATCCGTGGTTTATTTCTGTCTCAGGTGTTCAAACAAAAATGAATCGTTAACAAACCAACGGGGTAAAAAGGCGACAAACTTACGGTAGATAACAGAGAGAGTGGGTATGGTTGCTGCAACCGCAATATATGCGGTTTTAGAAAAGCAACGATAAAGTTCTTTTCCATTCTGTCTATTGGACATGTCTAAACGGAGAACGTGAATTTGTTATTGCTTTAGCAATTGCTTATATAGAATTAGTAAATCACTCGGAAGCCGAGGAATGCCATTAAATATAACTGTATGGTACAGCGAGCGCGCAATGATAAAATATGAATATACACTTAGCATGCAAAAAATGTCAAGTGGAATATCTGTCTTCAGTCCTCTGTGAAGATATCACGAATGCCGCCTAGCAGGGGCGGGATTTGAGTTGTGAAAGTGGGGGGGGGGGGGCAAACCTGCCAGGAAGACTATCTAAGCGGAGCGCCACCATCGGTTGGCGCGGAGCGTACAAGAAATTTTTTGGCTTTACAAACCCTCCAGATGGCCGGAAATGGCACTTCCCGAGTGCTCTAAGCTGCATGTACCCCTCCTTGAAATATGGATCTCATGTCTGCAATTTGTATCTAGATAGTTAATTATTGTTTAAAAATTTGCAGAGGATTGATAGTAGAATTATGGTCAAATGGTGATGTACAACTTTTGTTATACGTCACTATCTAAGCGGAGCGCCATCATCAGTTGGCAAGGAGCGTCGAAATTTTCGATGAAAGGTACCCTCAGATCGGTAAAATTAACACCCATATAGGCTTTAAATTGCATCTAAACAATTAATGAACGTGTGTAAATTTAGGGAGGGCGGATAGAAGAACTTATATGGTGATGTACAACTGAAGCTTATACGTCACTATTTAGGCGGTGCACCACCATCAGTTGGCACGGCGCGTCGAAATTTAAGCAAAAAGGAAATCCTAGATCAGCAAAAATGACACCTCTGGTAACAATAAACTGCATCTAGACAGTTCTTTCCCCCTAAAATTATTAGTATATTGTACATCTGGACCGATCAAGAATATGTTCAGCAACCCACTTCGAAATTCTCCCCGCGGTCCCCACTTCTTGGAGCACTTGGCAAATATTGGGGCTGAACATACCTTTACCCCCCCCCCACTTTTTTCATGGGGGATAAGCCCCTCAAGTCCACCGGTTCCGTCGCCACTGAAGTCGAGGAGGGGTGATTTCGAGCAGTAAAGAAATTACATCGGCATATGCCATTGCATATTGTTGAATGACACGGGGGGGGGGGTGTCATGTGTCAGTGTATAATTATTGATATACCCAATACGCAAATCTGGCTTTCGTAAATCGTTTCTCTGGATTTAGTTATTCAACGCATTCAGTAGAGCAGCAACGTTGAAAATCAATTCCTGAAGCTAGCACTGTAGCACATGCCGCGGATTCATCACATGCAGAATTGAATCGCTAGTGTGTTAGCTCCAGGATTCGTAACCTGTTCTGCGAACCATGTGCTAGCTCCAGCTCCAGTTATTCTGCATGCTACATGTTACGATCTTAAACACAAATTCGACTTAGATTCGAAACAAATAGGCCTATTTGATAGAGCCGTTGTGGGGGGATAATTTCGATTAGGGTTGTGCACATTTGTCTGCAAAAACGACAAAAAAGTGAACTAAAATTTGGGAAAAAGTGGGGGGGGGGGCAAATGCCCCCTCTTGCCCCCCCCCCGTAATCCCGCCCATGCCGCCTAGTTTACGTTTTCTTTAAGGGTTGACTTTTAGGGCAGAATTTAAGACTTGATATGTAATCGTTCACGAATGATGAAAATTTCAATGCTTGATTTTTTTTTTTTTTTTTTACAGCTGTTCTGGTTTTCTTGATCTATTTAACTACATATTAACAACATGCAGAGCATTTAACGGAAGACATGCAACAATAATTCCTCTGCTACACTGTAAGCATATCGTCGAGGGTCAGAAAGATATATCGGTGTCCCATTGAGTTTTGTGTTGTAGTCGTCGTCGTGTAGTCGTGACCTAATGACCTGTATTTTAAACTATATAATCCAGTCACTTTAAGTAATGACTCTCTCAGTTGTTTAAAGTGTCGTTTCTTAAAATGTACACAGTTTTATGAAAACAAAGCCTGATAGCAATGATTCCATTTTTACAAAATATCACAATAAATATTGTGCCTAAAGTCATTCTCTAAGCTTCATATCTGATATCGAAATTGTTAAAAAAAAGAAAACATACACAAATAAAGTAAAAACTCATACCAGTTTGTGAGAAGATTAAATTGGAATATCCCATCGCTATTACGTTCGATAAAAGGTATTTGATTGCTTACATTCATTACAACATCTGACGGCATTTTCATATCAAGCAGTAACAAGGCAATCAAGAACGATGGAGTGTCGATTTTCGATTAAAGCTGCATATTACTAACAAGTTCAAACTGTTACAATTATATGGCTCCTTGATGAATGGGACAGAGGTTAGGGGGAGGGTCGGGGGGGGGGGGTGTTTGGTGGGTTTGGAAGGGGGAACGTTTGGAAAGCTCTTATACTGATGAATAAGAGAGGGGAGGTGAGTTGTGGATCGAGAAGGGGAAATGGCCGTTTGAAATAGAGGCCTAATAACGCTAATATATAGATTAGTTTAATTTTCTGGTTATCTCATTTTCCCCCCTTCATATGTTAGACTAATTTTTGGGCATGTACACATAAACTAATTAGGCTTATATTTGTACCTTCATTTTGTCATACCAATATAGATGGCGGAATACTTCCATGAGCGAAGTCGGTAAAGTTAAGTATCTCTTCATATTTCAACCGATGTATGTAGCTTTAAATGTCATAAAAGCAGGTGATCCCTGGAGATCCGTGAACAAGACAAAACTCTAAAGAAAAGTATTTGGTTTCCTAATATTTTTTTTCTCTCCTTCAAATTCATTTTCTGCTAGCTGCGCCTCCTGTGGCTCGTTGGATTAATATTTTCTTTTGGTTTTATTTTTGTTTTAAGAACATTTCTTTCTTTATTGATTGACATTTACCGTTCTATCACTCTTGGGAATCTTCACATGAAAGGTCATCAGATACACCAATAGCTATGATTCTATCACACTTTTTAGGTAAATTCTACTCAGTACACTTATACGTTTTGAACATATTGTAAGGTATCAATTTTGTTCTTATACTTTCAATCAAAATATGAAACTGGGAATATAAACTTACACGCTCGCTTTATTATGATGAGAGTAAAAACAAACGATACCGATCAGTTGGACATTATTCATCTGTTTCACCGTTGTAAGAAATATATATATAATGTTAGTACTTTCGGGTCATGTATCGTTTTTACTATTGAAGATGCTGTAATATATATATATATGTATATATATATATGTATATATATATATATATATGTATATGTATATATATATGTATATATATATATATAATCTAAAATATGAGAGCTAGTCATGTTTCTATGATGTTTCGGTTTTCAAGATACACGCCCTTTAAGTTGTCATAAATCTCCGGAATGCTTCTTTAAGGCTAACTTGATGATGACGTCAGCTTCTAAATAAAATTCCGAAAGATAATGTTTATCCATTGATTTTATAAATTTTCATAACACAACTAATCCATCTTATGTAAAACTTCATATGGAGAACAGAGCACTCTTTGGGTAGGATACATCACTATTTGTAATTGACCAAATTTAAACATGTTTCCGTGTTTTGAGGCCATAATGTTTTTGCTTTGCAGTTTTCTGTTGCGCCTGAGGAAGTGTTAATAAAGTGCCAACAAAGTGTCAATAAAGTGTCAGTAAAGTGTCAGTAAAGTGCTCGTTAAAAGTTGAACACTAGAGACCATTAAATATGACTTTCTAGTATATTTTTTAGGATGATACAGATTGATATCATAAATAAATAACACCCAGAAACAAAAACGAGCACTTTCAGAGATTTCAATTGGGATGAAGGATCCGACATTACGGTTGTTTCCAACAGATGACAAACCCATTTGAGATACTGCCACGGTCAGTGATCCAGCGACATAACCTCAAGGTATACATCCGGGGATTTACATTCTTTCTAATGACAAATTGCATCTGGCAACGTGACACACGGCTATGCAATTCATATCATCCAATCTCACAAACGCGTGTGGCATATCCGGGCCAGAAATAATGTTCAGCCATAAAAAAGTAACAAACAGATTTTGAGATTTATGCAGCGTGAAGCGTTCGTGATGTCACGCGTGTAAAAGGGCGAATCGAAAAATGTTTCAATATAAAGCATTACACAATGACTGCTATACTAAAGAGATGAGTATAGCCGACGAATAAAACATGACATCTCTCCAATACGTACAATTGACATGTCTAGCGAGTCATCAGTTGTGCTTACTCTGTCAAAAATGCTCATTTTGAGGCTTTTTTGGGGGGGTTGTAAGGACCCCTGGCATATGATGATGCAATATCCATATTGCTGACAATACAAGCAAAGCAGATTTTCATTAAATTACAAGCTTTAGATCCTATAAATTGACAGGATAAAGTCGCCGTGAAAGTTGTCATGTGATTATAAACATAGATATTGATCGGTCAGATGATTATAAAATACAGATATTGATCGATCAGAAGAAGCAAAAAAAAAAAAAAATGGCTCTAAAGTAAATGCATAAATTAGGCCTAGCTCTAGTGATAACTTGCAAACATGGTGGTGCAGATTGTTTTATAAAGTCACCTTTCAATTTATGCCCAGAAGTCTCAAACTAACAAACGTCCACGGGTTTACGGGAGGGAACGTTAAAGAAATGAAGCTTATATCAATATATGCAAATGAAGTTTTAGTAGAGAAAACCCTTCAATCTAGACAAGTTCAATTTTTTAGTGAGAATGAAAATTATAACGAAGTTGAAAATGTTCCAATGAGACCTCGTATTGTCGTCCATCCAAGGATAGACGTGAGAGAGTTTGCAGTTTTTATTATTTAATAAAATTTAATAATTAAAAGTTAATTTTTCATAGATTATTGTTACATTTTATGCGATAGTTACCTGGAATTAATATTACTAAAGGCCTATACAAATTTCATAATTTATCATCGCATGAAACAATTGAGCAGATAACCAAAAATACTTAGGCTATCTTGCGTCTTCAGTACCGTGATCGAAACACTACCAAAAAAAAAAAAAATGTGATTAAGAAAAAAACCGTTTTAACAGGAGATAAATTTAGCAAGGTATGCTTTGCGGGCTAATAACTACCGGACCGACCTTCAAGCTGCAACATGTATGCCCTTTGACACATTTTATATTGTTGTCGATAAATGTACTTTGAAAAGTATTTAATAAAGAAGAACAAAGACATTTTCCGCCCAGTTTTCATAACGATGTTGTTAATACGCTCTGCTGTTGCCAGGATGGATGCATTCATGCATAACATGTCAATTTCGCAAATTCGCTTTATAACTTGATAAAAGCATGCCATCGAGTTATATTATGTAGGATATTAACAGACTGCATCTTAAGGGAATAACTATGTACATTTCAGCACCGGAATACTCCTTTAATTCTTTGTTGTTGTTCTAAATGTGTATCACTATCGTTTCATGTCCTCGATTTTAATAAGTGATTACCTAGCAATCGTCATTAAACTAATTGATTATCAAGCCTATACTATTATTGCTCAGAGGTATCTATTATCGATCAGACAATGATTTAAAGCATATACATGTTTTTATCTGCGGTAATGTGATGGCATTATTTACAATCAATCAGGGACTTCCCTGATCATACTAGTGTGAGGTTATCACGTGACCGTCCTACTGTTATAGTGATTAGTTTCGGTGAAAATGTCTTATGATATTAGAGGTACGATGTGACTAAAATGAAATAGACTGTACATTATGTGTAACAGCATATAAGGGCTGGATATGTAACATTAGTTATGTAGATTTACATGAACCTAAATGGTATACTTACCTGATTCGACTCACGTGCATGCGAAAAGTGGTTAAAAGTGTCGCAAATATAATAACATGCAGACAATTTCTGTGGTTGATAGAAACTATCAAAATGTCACTTTTATTACTAGGACATTGCCTTCTAGCCTATAGGCCTATTTTATTCTGTTCCCGTGAGGTGTAATGAATGTCTCATACATGAATATGCGCTTAATAAGTATAAAAATATAATATGCTAAATTTAAACATGTATTCCTTCTTCATTTATCAAAATAGTACTTCCGGCGTTCTTCATATTGAACCAATCACAACATAGTACCGAATCAACAGGTTCGTACAAGTCGTTATCTTCACAATCAAAATGGCCGCCCACGCAAAGCAAACTTGATCAGAAACCATGAAGCTAAGGTTTGTTTTATTTATCGTCCTACATTAGTTTGATATATAAACTATGCCACTCTTCACCCACGGCCCTTACGCGATTGACATTAAGTTGTACCTCTGTAATTTTCTTTATATTTTAGACTAAAAATTCTATTATACTATAGGCTAAATCGCCTATAAACTTGTCTCCGTATTTCGTCTCCTAATATGTGCCATTTACGTCTGCAGGCAACGATATTGCTATAGGACTGTATATAACAGCCAATATTAAAATAGGCCAAAGTTTATCATATGGAGCTCCCAGCTGGGACCGGTGCCGGAAATGCTACCAGTATGTTGTTTAACATGACGAATTAAAAATGGAACGAAAAACAAAACAAAACAAGGAGAAAAGCAACCGAGAAACTGGAACGAATGTGGTAAATTGAGCGAGTACCGTAACTTCGATGAAGTAATGCCATAATGATAAAAAAATAATGATAATAAGCATTTATTTTTACGACGCTTAAGCGACCACAAATGTGGGAGAAACCCGCAAGGGCTTATGGCTTACAACTTACACGTCGGGTGGCTTCCAATTCAACATTTTTAACTCAAATTGGGAATATTTTCAATTTAAAAAGTCATTTCAGATGGGAAAACCGTAGATTGCTCTTTTGATGAAAAACCCACATAACTATGACCCGGCCGGGTTTCGAACCCGGAAACTATCTCAATATGACTTTCATTATTGTAATGGAGCATATAGTTGTACAGTGCATAAGATCCTCACACTCTCAGTCCTTATTAGGTACAGAGAAATGATTTTAGTTAAAACAATGTAAAACCACGCACAGGTCCTTGATGGAGAGTAACCCAGGCTATTACTTCTGTATTATCTATATTGAATTACTATAGCGGTTTGTACTTTATGTTCTAGTCTTAAAATGATTACACGCTACTTTAAACAGTAAGCTGTTGTCAAGTACTTTCTCACCGTCCTCACCCAAGCATTCCCTTAATATACCACCTACCCCCCCCCCCCCCCCCAGCTAGACTAATAATAACGGATAATTGGCAGAAACAGTCCCCAGAGTAGATTTTAAATGCTTTTTGCATATCCCGCTGAACACATCATGCAGTTTAACTTGAAAAACCATTGAGTTGCTTTTCCAACGTACTTTTAAGGAATGATCGGATAGGGAACATGCGCTAGCAAAGATTTGATTTCAAACGTATGTTAAACTTCACGTTACTTTAATTTTGCACCAAATGCTTTGGAAAGTTCTTGAGTGATCTTGTCATCATTTTTTCCCAAGTTTATTTTTGTTATTATTATTATTATTATTGACTTACAAGTTTTGTTCATCCCCAACCGACAGGTGAAAGTAATACTTTTTTTGGTGTTAAAATTTTATGTAAGTGATGGATATTTCTCCACCCCTCCACTCCTCTTCCCTCCCCTCGTCCCACTCACCCTAACATTTAACCAGACTAAAGGACTATCTCATTAGAATTGGGAAGATCGACTATGATCACTTCATAATATAAAAATCTGTCAACATTCTCTTTGACGTTTTTGCTAATATTATCAAATCAAACCTCTGATATGAGTCCATGCAGTATGTATATCTTTCATTGGTAAATTGTTGACCCGTTAACTTTCTAATTTGCATATGCACTAGCAGTTCCGCCAACTGAAGTGACCTGGAAGATGCTGCTCGTAGTTGTATTGTACAACATCGGGATATTCTTATACTGTTCCATACTATCAATACACGTCCGTTGAGGCGTGACCCGGAAAGTACTATCTAGAGCACACCAAAAAAAAAATCCCTTCTTAGAGATTAATATTATTTTAGAAGTGATTACTGCATTTCTAAAATATGCTTTCTCACTCCAAGTTGTCATTTCTTATAGGTTATTCGCAGGCGTTCGGTTTCAAGCGTGACCTAAATGTATCAACAGAGTGTTTATATAGCATTTGAAAAGGGTCTCAACTGGATAATACTGATAATTAACACACTTAACATTCTCGATATGGTCGTTCAGTATTCCATAGCGATGATTTACATACGATGCGCACGGCTTGCTATTCATTGAAACACATTGGAAATGCTTAAACATCGGATGAATCTACGACAGCAATGCACTGAAAACTCGTTTACTTTTTCCGAATTTTCTAAAACAATATATTAAATATATCTATCAATCAATCAACTAAAAGTAATAAAACTAAAAGTAAGGTAAAAACAAAACAACATGTAAACAACAACAACAACACATGCATCTTAAATTCATGCATATTTCCTATTTTGACGTAGAGGAAGTCTCAGAGAGGATTGAAATAGTACTGTAACAATGACGAATTCCTCTTCAGCGAAGGCAATGTTATGAAGAAAATGTCTAGATCCCTTTATTATGCCGAGGAACATTTCACATCTTCAACAATATTGTTAAATTTTTGCTAGTTTCCCGCCTGTGGCAAACTAACTATTGTGATTTGCGTTGAATCTTGCTCAATGCACTAACATTTGGCAGACGATCGATCGATGCGGGCAGAGAGGCGCAGGTGCGTGGCCCAAGGGTGAACAATAACGGAAACAGAAAATGAAGGAACCGTATAGAAAGTTTAAAGGCTACGTCATTTGGGTCATTGCCGTTGTTTTCATGCCGTGTTTCATTTCAGCTCTTGTAACTTTCCCCCGTGTACAACAATGCTGAACATCACACCATGAGCAATCAGTCGGGTATTAAGAACCTATTCGCATTAGTGAACGGACCTAGTTCTAAATAGATCTTTGTAGTATCAAATTATAACTGACGGAACTATTCTACATAGCTCCTATAGAATGATCAGATCATAGCTGTAACGGACCTAGTTCATGATAGCTCTTAGAATCATCAGATCATAGCTATTACGGACCTAGTTCTAGATAGCTCTAAGAATGATCAGATTATAGCTGTAACGGACCTAGTCCTAGATAGCTCTTAGAATGATCAATCAGATCATAGCTAACGGACCAAGGTCAAGATAGCTCTTAGGAGGATCAGATAATAGCTGTAACGGACCTAGTTAATGATAGCTCTTAGAATGATCAGATCATAGCTATAACGGACCTAGTTCTATATAGATAGCTCTTAGAATGATCATATCATAGCTAACGGACCAAGGTCAAGATAGCTCTTAGATGATCAGATCATAGCTAACGGACCAAGGTCAAAATAGCTCTTAGGATGATCAAATCATAGCTATAATGGACCTCGTTCTAGATAGCTCTTAGATGATCAGATCATAGCTATAACGGACCTAGTTCATGATAGCTCTTATAATGATCAGATCATAGCCAACGGACCAAGTTTTAGATAGCTCTTAGGATGATCAGATCATAGCTATAACGGACCTCGTTCTAGATAGCTCTTAACATGATCAGGACAAAGGTAACCACATTTTCACCACCACCCCCCCCCCCCCCACACACACACAAACCTGAAAGTCATTCTTAGCACAACATTGGGTGTAGACCCAATTCTAACATTATTCCAATGCCAGCATATGTATCAAGATCGCACCATTTAAGATCTAAATTTTTTGTGAGTGTAAAACCAGAACCCTGTACATGGGAGTCGGCTGCATGGACCTCAGGACCACACCCTCTCCTTTTTAAAGTCCTGGATCCGGGCCCCTGTTGATCTTTATCTTGATATAGGTCTTCTAATATTGTAATATGATCCGATCATAATTTATGGACCCAGGTCTAGATAACCCATTGTATGATCAAGCCACATAAATATTCAGCAATGAAATTAATCCATTTAAAAAACTCATTACCAATAACCTTACAAATATGACACTCGAAGGTAACAAAAACCATGTTATTTGATTGGCATTTTATATCACTTCTAGGCTTCCGACAACTTTTATATCGTCACGTCCCAATATCCACAAAAAACAATTAGGTTCGGTCGACAGTTGAAGAAACAACAGTCGGAAATGTTAGCAAACATACTTGGTTTGTCGTTTGACATTTCGGAAAATTCATACTCCATTAAATGTCCTACATTAATTTCAATTAACCGCTGGGACTCTATTGATTCAAACCATGCATTGTAGGAATTTGTACCTCACTGTTTTGAGAGAGTCCCATACAAGAGTCCCATGCAAATACATTGACTGGCATGCAACATTAAATTGAACACTTTATGCTGTTTTAATTATCTGGAACACCCACACCGTGAGGAGATACAAGATGTATATGGAGTCATTCAACTAAACTGCACTAGCAGCACATTGTACGATCTACTCGTAGTAGGAGGAAGACACAACGTAAACAAGAAAAAGTAAAATAAAAAGTAAAAGAAGAATAGAGCACTTGGAACATGGATTCATTTGTACATGCTTATGGCAAATTTACATTGATTTTATTGATTTATACAAATAGTGCAATAATATATACTCACATATCCAAATAATGATGATGATGACGGAAACCATCTTCGTGGAGCGGTTCTGCATTGATTTTAGTGGCCGTACTATCGCCTGATACCGGTCAACGCTCATAGCGGTCAATGTCAGGCAAGTTGCTTGGGCTGCCGCCTTAAACGCAAAAAGAAGCAAAAACAACAACATTTAAACAGGTAAAATTGAACAAAAGAGAAGGGTGAGAAAATAATTAAGAAATATATATATATATTTACAAAACTATATATATATATGTATAATTATCAATATGTGGTACACGATTTGAAATCAATTCATTCACGATGTTTTCTATCAAATCAAATGTAGCAGGAAATGAGAAACTTACGATCTGATATGTTGCCTATTGGGACATTGAGCTTCTTTTATCATCCAAACAAATGACCTACTGGGATCCAATTAACGTCAACCAAACATAAAAAGTTAATAACCGTTGAACACATTTGTATTGTGATTGGGACACGAATCGACAATCACTGAAGCAGTTTACATGAAAGACTTTGATGGAAGTTTACTCAAAAAGTAAAATTTGCTGGCCTCACATCAATTTGGGTTCGTGCTTTCATAATAACTTGTTTTTGCACGTCATGTTTTCGTTTTTCTTTTAGCTATTGGTAGAGGTTCAATGCATACATACACGAACAACCTTCAGTTATAGTTGTCATATCACAAATAACATCCTGAAAGTAAGTAATACGGGTTAGTACGAACTAAAAACTATAGATACAACAAGGAAGTAAGATTCGGAGCGAAATGACATTGAGAAAAAGGAATAGCTTAATTCTTCATATCCATTCAACTGAGTCATATATTTCACAGAAAGAATATAATCCAGGAAGAACAAACAGGTAACGATGAAGCAATTTCTCGATCGAATAACGTTTATCATCCCGGACCAAACTAGTAGAAAGTTATATCGTAGTAAATTAGGTGTTTAAAGGGACCTGGGATAAACTAAGCTCTATCTATAACGCTTAGCCAATAGCGCAATCCTAATTTAATATCGTTAGCCAGAAAATGAATGAACAGATATTTAAACGCTCGTGAACATTCTGTCCCTAAGGATTATGTATTTTCTGTTACATAGGTTAGTTAAGTTCCACAGCGCGCTGCGTAACCGGCAACGTTACCTCGAAGTTTTTGTTCTTCACAAGAATCTTGTTTTTAAACAAAACAGAATTTGCTTATATTGTCTTATGGTTTTCTTTGATTGAATGAGGCCCCATGTCTCTCCTACGACTGTAGCTATGTAACAGAAAGGAAATCAGTCAAGACAGCTTTAGTTCGAGTCTGACTTTGTCCCCCAAATTTGAGCCTTAATTCCTTCGCACTGAACTTCTTGAAGCAACAGATTGAGTCAATTTGACTTTATTAAATTAATCGACGGGATTTAGATAATAATAATAAACTCCTACAATCAACAAATTTTCGATTTTGTGGGAATTTTCAAAGTTGCTGTTGGCATGAGGTTAGGTTAATTCTGATGAAAAAGTACGATCATGGGAGTCGAAATGTTGAGAACGGAATCGGATTCAACGAGAATTTGATCATGAAAACCTTTATTTGTGGAATTATGCCCAATGCTCAACGCGCTTTTTACAAGTGCCAAGTTGAAATGATAAATTAAATAAAACTTAGAAAATAGAAAAAGGTTAAATGCCACGCTTTAAATGTTCGAGCAAGAAAGGGAGTTCCACTAGCAAGGGCTGTGTGTTGGAAGCTGTAACTGCAACAGGTCTTCATGCGAGACAACGGGACTTGAAGCTGTACAGGGTGGTGTGAACGAATGTAGGGGGGGGGGTAGGTAGGTCTGTTTGCCATTCTATAATACATTGTGTAGGAATTTTTAACCAAGCCAAAACTAAAGCTTGTGTGCATTCGTGTATAACCATTTGTCTCTTCTTAGAGGCGGATTTCTCTGAAGAGGGGACCCATAAGGCATCTATCGTAACATACCGAAATAACGGTCTATCAGAAGACATCACCAAAATGTAAGGCATCCTGGAGCGGCGCAGAAGCGTTCTAGCCCCCCCCCCCCCCATACTTGCTTTGGTTGCAGGCAATGGTTAGTGCTAAAGAAAACTTCAGAAGAGGGGACCAGGACACCTTTCCACCTTATTCCCATATTAAAGATTCAGTTACGAGCCAGGCCCACCCCCCCCAATAAAATAATAAAATCATCTTAATAAACTTTGTAATGTTCAAAAACCTTGTTGTCACTTAATTTCATGGTCTCTGGTTTGATTGTGATGAAGTAACATGATTTTTGTTTTCTAAGGCCTTAACATATTTTGCTTCGCTTAGCGTGATCAAGTATGTGTATGACATTACTAGGCTTTACGCATATAGCATTTGGCAGCTACATTACGTCTTTTTTTCGTTCAAGTAATCACACAAATGGTTTGTCTCCGAATCTGTATGCAGCAATTGGACTTGAATTCGATTAGGAATATGTGTGTGAGCGACAACTGTCTCATTTTATAACAGTTAAGTGCTTGCCGTACTTACTTACTTGATATCAAACTTCCGTTTTTTTTTTGTGCTCCAGTCTTTTTTAGACAATAACTTAATAATTCCCCCAAAAAACATTAGGCTGAATAATTCAATAATGCTTTTAATATATTTAATGTCATCTCATATTTCTCTGATGTTTACTCATTCTTACTGTTCATGAGGTACCTTCATTTGTCGATTAATGTTTTCTCTCCTGCTATATTTACAAAATAATATTCAAATTTTAGAACATGATAATTTTTCCATCAATCAATATATGACAAAAATTTAGCTATTAGCCCCCCCCCCCCTCCCACAAATTTGACAGACTGCGTAATATGTTCCTTAAGAATGAAATAACTAGTTAGATCAATAGTGAAATTGAAATCCGACGAAATGGATGAACGATTTTTTAGGGGGCATAATAATTTAACTTATATTGCCCGAGCCATTGTCCAAATTTGACATGTTATAATATTTGTATTCACAGGATGATATAACTCACATATCATTTTGAGTGGTGACATTAATGTTACTTTATCAATGTTAGTTACCAGTATGTAATATACAGGTTAAGTAAAGAACTTAAAATCAACACAAATTTTATTCTGTTTCTAGAACCATCACTTCACAAAATTAGAAATTCTTAACTCTTTTCATTATCTGCACCTGTGCTTCATCTATGGGCCACTCATTCAATACCAAGACATGTTGGCCAGTTTGTACGTTAATGAATGATTCATATAGTTGCAATAAATTATATATTACATGGGCTCCACAAGAATTTCGACCCGATTTTCCTTTTGAAGTTAACCACACTTTTGAGGGTAACAGCGCACCAAACGACAAGACATGACGTATGCAGAGTACATGGCAGGAAAACATGGCGACACTTTAAACCAACATTAATGTTATAGGTAAAAACCCTAACCATATTTATAATCAATTAATACTACAGTGTCTATACCAATAACTGTAATAACATATAACTAACCAGTTTCTTGTTAGCTATGGGAAACAAACGATAAGTTAAGAAACGAACTGTAAGTTACGAAACATTTGTTCGAACTGACATTTATAAATGCAATGTTTAGTATCATATGAACTAACCAGACTCCTTTTAGCTATGAGAAACTGTAAGTTACTAAATAAACGGTAAGTTACGGAACAAACTTTAAGATAGGAAATAAACTGTAATTTACGAAACAAACTGTAAGTTATCAAACATATGTTCGAACTGACAGTGCTAATCTTAGGTTAACTATCATATAACTAACCAATCTCCTCTAAGCTATGAGAAACTGTAAGTTACGAAACAAACTGTATCTTACAAAACAAACTGTAAGTTACGAAACAAGCTGTAAGTTACGTTACAAACTGTTAGCTACGAAACATTTGTGAGAACTGACATTGATAAATGTAATGTTAACTATCATATAGACTAACCAGTTTCTTTATAGCTGTGAGAAACTGGTTAGTTTATATGACAAACTGTAAGTTACGAAACAAACTGTAAGTTACGAAACATTTGTTCGAACTGACATTGATAAATGTAAGGTTAACTAACATATAAACTAACCAGTTTCCTTATAGCTGTGTGAAACATAAGTTACGAAAACGACTTTGAGTTACGAAAAACTTGTTCGAATTGACATTGATAAATGTAATGTTCAACATTAACTGATTCGTCAAAGTATAAAACCCACTCAGGCGGGTAGACATATAGCTTTTATGTTTTCTCCATTCCATTCATGTAACCTGTAACTCTCCCAGAACCCCTTAGCTTTGTGCGTTGTTAACGGATCGCTAGAAGTATCATTGACGAGATTAATGGAAACAGAAAGCACCTCTTCGATATGCCATTTCAAAAATCACAGTCGGGTATAGTCTTTTTTCTTGATTAGTAGGACCTGGGGTCCATAAACCTACTGACATCACTTAAGGCAATTCATCGTAAGTTTTTTTGAGAGACGTTTCATCTGCTCTAGCGGTCATACATACATACACACACGCATACATACACCCATACACACACATAGATATATATACATACATATATATCTATATCTGTATGTATGTATGTATCTGAATATATATGATATGGTTTATACTACATATCTATCGTACTCTTCAATCACAAAAATGAATTGCTGAAACGAGTTATAAAGAATAATAAAGTCTAGTTTATTGATTTTACTCGGTGTATGGTACGCGTTTAAATCATCGTTTGTTTCTCATCAAATTTTAGTTGCCATGCCTTGCATTCCTGTGTCAAACAAAAAAATACCTTTGGCATGTCCAGGTGCGAAGCTATACGAGGAAAAACCATTCCCGCGAGTTATTTTCTCGCTGCGTGCGAGGTATAGGTTGGCGTGTAACCTACACACATCATATCTACAAAATAGTGAGTAAAGTAGTGACCTACCCTATGGTTCGAAAACTGTGAATGCGCCACGTCTAAAAATTTTCCATAAGGTATCGGTTTCAAGAATGCTAATTAGAGTCATGGGTTCACGTCTCAGCTGTTTGAACGATATTTTAATTATTGAAGTCTTCATGTTTTTAGAGACCACCTCATGCAAATTCTTGTAAGAAGTTTCGTATGATTGGGATCTGGTTACCAATGGTAGGGCGAAACCTCGGGGCTCAAGTTGTTATGTTTCACCAGGATTTCATATAGAAGTGTGATAACAGAGTGTCCCAATTTTGGACAACACAACGGACTAGATCTATAATTTACTGCATTTATTGCCATATACTTATCTACGCCTTCTTATATGTTCAAGGAACTGCTTTGAACGATATAAGTGTTCAGCACTAAATGAATACTGTTTATTCTATAGCAATATATAGATTAGTGTAATAATCTCTATGTATATAGACTAATTAGTTTGATTCTCGCGGTAATTGGTGAAGGTCACTTTGGTATTATGTATCTTAGTTATTCATTTCTTTCGGTGAAAGATCCATGTGTGTACATTTTATAGAACGTATAAAACTAACTTTGGGTCACGGTTTCTCCATTTACGAAACAAACATAAGATGATAAATATAAATGTTAAAATAAAATAACATAAAACTCTACTGTTTATCTCCTACCTCTCCTCTTTCCCTGTTGGTTTCTTTCTTTCTTCTCTCCATCCCTATTCCCTTGTCTACTAATCCCCTTACATCTATCTATTTGTGTTCACCATGTTCATTAACCTGTCTGTTTTCTGTGCGTGTTTTTGTACCTTTTGTTACTGTTGCTTGCCATTTAGCCTCTGAAGAAGATCCTGCTAGGATCGAAACGTCAGGCCAACTTACTTTTACACAAATATAAATGTTTACAGAAGTTCGTAAACTACTATTGGAAATCGTTTACTAATTTATTTCTCTTATTAAAGAGATTGGATAGTTATGTACACACGTGTTTATCGTCAACATATGTTAGCCAACTTAAAGCAATACAGAAAACCGGCCTTGTCTGATGATTGCATGTAGAAACAATGATTGGCTGATTTAAGGTATAATTGAAATGGTTAATTAAACACGTATGAATGACGTGTCACGCTTATTGGATATTAATACGCTGTTGTATTTTTCAAGGTATGTCTTGACTTTATAATTCACGAACTATTAGTAAAATCACAATATTTTTCCAAACAAGTAGAAATAGTAAAATCATATGTTTGACTTTACTAGGAAAAACATTGTGTCCGATTATAAAGTTGTAATAATGACATCGATATTGTAAATGATTAATGAAAGAAAACTATAGAATGTAATGACTTTATTACATAACATGAATTGTTAAATAAATCTCCATCAAACTGATCCAAGCTTCGTTATTGGGAAGCGTTTTCAGTCCTAAGAAACCATTTTACATTATTTTGTTTTACTAAGAGATCAGCAATTGTCTGTTATCATCGTTTTGGGCTTCTGTGCGGCTGCCCTTTACATTATCGTGAACAGGAAGTTCATAGGTAAACGTAAGTGTTAAGTTACACCTTTCTCGGGCTTTTCTAAATGTCGTGCTGAACATTGGGATTCGTCAGGGCAAATCTGACTCGACTTTTACAATGTACGTTCCCTCCGGTCATAATGATAAATGTTTTGAAGATAAAAAAGAAAAACCCCACTTTTCCAGAATTGAGTAACAATTCGCCAATCCAAGAGTAATTCGACAATCCGATCTATGTTGAAGTGAATCCAGGATTTGATACGAGATTGTTCTTTTTTTTATGAACATTCCTTTTTCTTTGGAGGTGGGAGGAGGAGGGGAGAGGGATAAAGTATAAAACCAAAATTTACATGATTTTGTTGTTATTGATTAAGTTAAGTAGATAATGTGCTCCGGAAGTGACCAATTGCATATTTAAGTGCTTTGATAGGACATTAACTGTATGCCCAGAACATAGAAAAAATGGTTAGCATTGCATTTCTTAGAACATATGTGGAAACATATTCTGCATGTTCAGGACCGGTTTACCCCAAATATGAGTTGGAAGTTATAGGACATTAGCATGTGCATGGTAAGGCTAACATGAATATGCATGACATGTCTATCTCCTAGGTAAGGCTAACATGAATATGCATGACATGTCTCTCTCCTAGGTAAGGCTTACATGAATATGCATGACATGTCTATCTCCTAGGTAAGGCTTACATGAATATGCATGACATGTCTATCTCCTAGGTAAGGCTTAGATAAATATGCATGACATGTCAATCTCCAAGGTAAGGCTAACATGAATATGCATGACATGTCTATCTCCTAGGTAAGGCTAACATGAATATGCATGACATGTCTATCTCCTAGGTAAGGCACATGAATATGCATGACATGTCTATCTCCTAGGTAAGGCTACATGGATATGCATGACATGTCCATCTCCTATCTCTTTTCAGCACGGTTAGGCTTAATTATAAGTACATATCCTATATGGAAAGTGCATTTCTCTGAAAATAAAGAACACACCTCATATGCATGCATAATATGTCTATCACAATGAAAAAAACGTTTCCTGAGGCTAAGTCCTAGCGAAGGTATGGATAATAGGGCCTCTATTTTGCTTAGTACTTAATATATCTTGTTACATAGGATCCTGGCATTGGGTAAAGTATAATTTTTAATCGAACGACAAAATGTCTAATGAGTAAGCTTCCTTTATTATTCCGGTAATAGAAATGCCCCTCTCTCTCCCCCACCCCTCAAAAAAAAATTTTTGAACCAAATCTGAGCTCGAAATAACCCGTAAAAATATATTTGAAAGCTTTTATTATGTTATCCTAAAAGAATCTGGTTTAACTTAAATTTTATTGCCATATTTTATAATGTATTTCACCATATATATATATATATACATATATATATATATATACATACATATATATATATTTCCTTGAAAAGCCTCACATTGAAAAATGTGGCAATTAAAAAGTTTTACTAGCATAAATGCGGTCCCGCATGTCACCTAGAATGTAACAGCCTGACCCGAATTAAAAAGTAAATTTAGTAAAGTCAATTTAAAGATATAAAAATCTATATGTATTGTAAGTTGCAAACGAAATTTGCATCAAGAGTATAACTGGGTCTGAGTCTAAATTTACATAAAACTCCATTATGCATTCAATATGGCTGTCTTAAAATGTTTATGGGGTACTATATAATTGTGTAGTTAATGATCATACCAACATGACAATGTGTGTTGTATGATCAGTATACTAGCTAGGCCAACACAATAGCCAAAAAAAAAAAAAAAAAAAACAAGTGTTAAGTTAGGAATGAGGCAGCTGTTTGTTTTGGAAATCATATGAACGCTTGAAAATATAATATAAGTTCCAATTCCTGGATTGGATCATGATTGTATTGCTTCCATAATTGAACATAAACAAGGTGTACGTAAATAATTTACACAAAAAATCCCCTCCGTTGTTTGTTTATCAGTATGGTCGGGAAAGAGGGCATTTCTCAAGACTGCCGGCCCAAAATAATCATCTAACAAAACAAAATATCCGACGCAAATGATGTTAAAGTAAACGTATTAAGTTTAACACTGTCAAATGAAATAGCATAGATTTGTATTGATTACATCTATTTAACATAAATCAAGCCCTTATAGTAAATTGTATGTCGCTCCATTTGAAATGTTTGGTTATCATCCCAACCTAAATTGATTAGTTACTATAGTAACGGCGAAATATACGGTCATTACCACGAATAAATGTATGTTTGCTCATGATTTAATTACAGTCACGATTTTTGGACGATTAAAGGTTTTCCCAAACAAAAACAAAAAACAAAAAAACAAAAAAAACAAAAAGAAAAGGCTAAATAATTTTATATTTTAGCATTCGCGGGGTCAATGTCTCTCGAAATTTCTTCTCACATGATCATTACGTCACACAGATGTTTATCAACTCTTCTTTATTGATCTAATGTAGAGTCGATATGTTCTTGAAATGCCTGTCTGCGGTTTGGATGAACTAAAATTACAAACATTTAATCTGTCAGCTGGCTTGAAAGATAGCTAAATTATACCTTTATTCCTATTCAAGATCTAATCTGTGTTGCTGTCCACCACCACTGGTATTTATCATTTTTCGGTCTAAACGGTCCCAAACTATACGAGGTTGACAGGTCACTTATCAACTAAAAGACCTTAATTCAGCTCCTTGCTCCAGACGTTTTGTTATTGTAACAAACTACAGTTTACGCAAAGGAAACGATTTTCGGTGGCGAATTTAATGACCGATCGCTTAAGCTGTCAGAATAGCTTCGATTTGGTGCTACATAATGTCTTTGTGGATCACCATGATCCCTCAGAGATTACTCTCAATCCAAAAAACTAAGAGAGGATGGAATACGTATCTTAGCCATTAATGTCCGGGAAAGTTACGTCTTCAGAAGATAGTAAAAACATTGGCCTAACTGTCCTCTTGTTGGACTTTGGAATTTCTTCTTTCTCATAAAACTTCATCAGCTCTTTTTTCCCTCACAGATCAAACTTTATAAAGAACGTTAAAGACGTTATCGAATTATAACTTTGATACTTTTTGATATCAGTTAAGCATAATAGTGTAAAATAAATCAAATATTCAATGTAAATTAAGAAACGAAACGAAATGCTCATACCCGATGGGTATTCAGAAATAAACAATAATGATATATGAAATATTAAAATCTACAGAGCAAATAAAAAAGAATAAAAAGAATAACAAAAACCGCCAAGTGTTCAAGCCTGCCTTTCCCACCTGCTTGTATTATTTTGCCTCACAACAAACGTCTTGTTGTGTATATTTGTGAGTCATTATTGCATGAGAAGTGATTTTTTTACCCTTTTCTCTAGAAGCAGTAATCATGGGTGTTTTCATTTAGGTATAACCGCAAGGGATATCTGTCGCTCCTCATATTTCAAATATACAGTCAATCTAGAAATTTCATAAAACAAAAAGTCCCTGGGGGTCTTTATTACTACTTCGTAAAAATCAATTACTCTTTACGTATTAATGCATTCAATTGAAACAATTATCTCAAACCACTATTGCTATATCAAACAAAAACACATTCTCTGATTTTTTTCCTTCACAAAATGATCTGTTTGCAAATTCAGCTTCTCTCATCTGCTTTATGACGATTGTTGTATGCAAGGCTCTACACGTAGCTTCAGATTCATCGATAAGGTTCTTAACCTTCGGAATTTTTGATACACAATGGACACTTGTCTTTTACTGTGTGTTGGCCTGCGGCCTATATTTAGGATCTACTTGAGCTAAGACAACGTACGGCGGAATGTTTTACAATCGTTATTGTTCCTTAATAATCGTTGTCGCCGGCGCAGCCTCCTCATTGTCATCTTCATCGTCGTCATTGTCGTCATTATCGTCATCCCATCTTTATCGCCATCTTTATCTTTGTTTCCATCGCCTTCGTCATCGTCACCGTCTTGTCATCGTCATCGTCATCGTCATCGTCATCATGAACATCATCATCGTCGTCGTCACAGTCACCGTCATCGTCACTATCATAATTGTCGTCAGCGTCACGTGATCGCCATCGTGAACATCATCAACACCATCCCTTAAGTTGTTTCTCAATTGTTTAATGCGCAATCGCGAGAGTTAAGCGTGTGTGGAATGAAATGGTAACTTGAGACTTTTTGTGTTTTGCTCATGACAATTGCACAAATGAACACATCATCGAGTGTCTGTTTTACGATATTTAATGTTTTCAAGGAGAGGCATTGGAAAGAAAATCTTTCGTTTGAACATTTCCTAATGCACAAGGCGATTAGCAGAAAACTATGTCAGGAAACAAAAGAGTTTGAGTAGGCAGTAATGGCCTACGCGCACAACTAAAAAGATTGATTTATCATAGCGCGCCTACAACAATTTCATAACAAACGCCTATTTTTAATGTAATTGCTGTGTCACTCAATACTTAAACAGTAAACAGGCCTCACTTATAAAACAACGTCCCAGTATATTTTTGAAGGTTAGTTGAATGTCTAGGAAAATCCCCATTACACTTATTTATAATAATTTCTGCAGTAGTTGCATACTGTAAATGGTATTAGTTTTCATGTTTGCCGCTTTCTGATTTGTTGTTTTTGAGCTATAGAAGCTATAATCGATATCTTACATCATCATTTGTTTGTACTTGATTACTATTAATACTTAAACCTCACTAGTCCAACAAAAGTGACAAAACTTTACGTACGAACCTGTTTTCCATTTTATATGTTACTGTTACTTCTCATTGTTAAGATCGTCTTTATCCTTCTGTTCATGACAATAGCAAGCTTGTTCAACAGCTTTATTTAACGATTATGATGGGTGTAAGCAATACGTCTTTGAGTGTCACCTGGTAGCCTTTCTGGGAGTACTATCACTAATGCAACAATCCTCATGCGACAAACACGGCCTGCTGTCTTAACTTCAGTCTGGTGACCAACGACACAGTACATTACAGATACTTGTTAAGGACAATCACCCAAGATCGAGTCTGGGCACGAAAACCAAACAACTTGATCGACTCTCAACACCATTGAGACTGTAACCGTGTGAACATGATTATGTTACGTCACGTGAGTATCACGATTCCGTTGGAAAGTAGTATGTATAAAAATACTACACATGACCAGGTTAAAGATTGGTGAGCTTAGCTTAGCCTAGCCAAGAAGATAGATACGTTCATCATTTAAGCCCTTGGGTTGTTCCGTTATAAAGTTATTCTTGTCATTTATTTCTTGAGTGGTCTTACCTTTCGGGTGTTGGCTCATATCTTATGTATTCTATTGTTTAATCATCCCGTTACCACGAGGAAATCAGCCATGTTGTTTACATGATGGCGACGTGTATACTGAAATGAATTCAATGTTTGAGGAACATTTTGGTAGTTGAGAAGCCGATTTATTTACATTAACACTATGCAATCACATTCGTATAAGTTTAAGAGACGATACGTGGATGTTTAACCTTTATCACATAAATGTCATCATTTTTGTCATTCCTACAAAGTCCCTCAAAAAGTAATAGATGCATGCACACAACTAAATCAAAAGTTTCCTTCACTTTTAATAAATAAATAAAAAGCAACGTTAAGTGCACATTTGAGATATTTTGTATGTATGTATGTATTTTAGATCCTCCTGCAAGCAGGAACTCGCGAAGACGCCATCATTGGCTTATCAAAGCCGCAAGCTGACCGAAGTCAGTCTCTTACATTCATATTTAACGTCCATGATTATGAATTGCCAATTGTCAACAACTCTATAACTGGACGACATACATTAATCTTGGAGTGACTCGAATTGGGGACCTTATGATTGAAAGGCTTTTTTCAGAGCTTTTAAGTTGACTGTAGCTCAAATAATTATAGATACCATTTTGCATGCGTGCCTGACACCTGATCTTCTTGCTTGGTAACATCAACGAAACCTTTGAGGTAGCCTATACTGTACCGATTTCCGGTTATCCCATTCATGTTGTACTTGAAGTATGCCACGGTACTTCTATGACCAATGCCCGGTGAGATCTGGTTTTATTCTCATTCTCTCTAGTACTTACATTCTTCGTCCGGTCTGATACACCAATACGGGCAAAAACACATCGTTGAGCAAAACAGTTAACCTCTTATTGAGCTTGTTTTAGTTATCAATCTGATATAATGTATGCATTTTCGTCGAAAATGCAAATGCTAGTGACCCCTTTTTTATGTAAGAAAAGACCTAAGCGACCACTTAGTTAAGTGTCGATGTCAGTTACTCTCTATTATGCTACCTTGTTAGCTGAATTTCCTCGGGTTAAATGTAAATTTACACCACACATTTTGATCAAAACATTCTCCTTGTGGAGTTGCTACATGTTGCGATGTTCGGTCTTCCGTATCACACAGTCGGATAATACGAGGCTCTAAGCGCCTTCGTCAGTTTCGCATTTAGAGGTTGCCTTTTTTTGTCCTCCGTGAAGACCACGAGTGACGGAGTCTACTTTCCGTCGGTGGACAATGCAGTTCGGTCATTTCTTTAGTCAAGATTCTGATCCAATTACAATAAAAAAAATACGATACAAGCTGTTAATTTGAATTGGTAGTTACATATTTCATAGTTCATATAAAGAAATAAAACAAATTGCGTGCATGGTTTCATGACGTTAAAGCACAATGGTATAGCAAGGTGCATTCTGCAAGCCACGGCGCAGCAAAAGTAGTAGGCCCCCAAAGGAGAGGCCAAATTTACCCAAGCCAACCTTTGTTTGGGCTTCGGTAGGAATATTTTGGTCTTCGGCACCTCTGATGCACCGATGACACTCTAAGGCTTTCTCTGCGGAGGACATGTTTTTCGTTTGAATTACCATTTTGGCGGTTATCGGGAGAGAACTTTAAGATCTATTCTGAATAGTAGTTCAGACATAAGAAAATGGAAAAAATATTTTCAAGCTCGTCTTCAGCCGATTTGCGGTCATCCTTTTCCGGTCCTTAATCCCGGCCCCTTAGGGCCCGGGCCCCGGAAGTTTGCACCGGCCTTGTCGCTCCATCGGTTAAACATGATATATAGTACATATTCAATTATTCAATTAACGCCGTAGTTGGAAAATGTAAAGGATCAACGTGATAGTTAAGAAGGAAACTCCTACTTTTATACTATATTGTAGACAGACATAATATTAATTACACACTAGTTATAATACACAGTTATAATAACCTAATAATATTATTACCATTTAACATGTTACCTATAGTTATTTAAAAGATGTATAACACTGAAGTTTGGATAATATATGTTACTGGCATTCCGTGTTAAACATTTCAGATCAGGTGTTCCCTTAATGGTTCAACGCCTTCTTCTTTAACTTTACCGGAACTCGCAATTTTCCCTGCCAATCTTTGAGTGTCTCTTTCATGAAATTGTGTAATCTGAGCATATCCTATACGTCTGTGATATAACCATAAATCACGCATTTTCCTATAATATAGTCAAACAAACAGCGTTAGCTTCTCCTACAGTCCCGCCACTCTCGACTGTAGCTATACCGATACCATGGTATATGTTCGATTCAATCAAACACATCTCAAGAACAATTCAATATGGTTAATGGTCGAAAGAGAGAAGTCGATATCTTATTCATCTTTTTTTTTCAATTCGGTAAGGATAAAATTCGGGAAATGAATCACCCCGAAGGACTCTAGTACATGTAAAAGAGCTGGTCATAATTTTTTACACTTCATACTTCCCCAACGTTACATATTGTAACACAATATTACCCGTGGTAGTGTGCGTTACAAGTTTTCACCACGTGAGAACTATATGGTAGTGCAAAGACCCCTTTGGACTACACGACGTATAGATCAGTATTGTATGACAGAACGACATTTGTGATAAAGTTCTCAACCTGTCAACAAAGAAGAGTTTATATGAATTTCCCTTCAGGATTTGGAATTTTAGGTTAATGAAAGTCCCTTTTGCAACCCCCCGTCGCGATCTTCCCAAAATCAAGTGAAATTTATGAGAGAGTAACTGACAAAAAAGGGAACAAATCAAGATAAATCCATTGGAATTTTTCGTCATGGAGAAAACACATGTAGTATCCGAGCCTAGCCTACTCAAATTTCATTGTAATGACTGTTTAATGATAGAAGCAAACATAATTTTGACTAATGACAGAGTAGCACATTCTAATCATCATTTTGAAATTTTGCATCCAATTCCTAAACTGGTGATATCGAGATCTTGATATCTGAAATTGTCACAGCTTGTATATCATAAGTGAATTTGAAGCAAACAAGTGTGACGTCATACTTGCACAATTGCAACGAAATGGGTTTTTCCCCATTTAATTTTTTTTTAACGAAATAGTTTTTGACTCTCGATTGGATAGCGTTCCAACTTTACCGAGGGGATGTGAAATTGTCAAATTATACACGAATGAGGCTGGTCTATTCATACTGGGACACAATCCAATTTAGAAGTCGAAAATTCTAATTCGATTTGGAAGAAATCATAACACAAATTTGTTTTGTGTTCCACACGTATAGGACATCACACCTGTATGATTCAACAGATAGTCAACAGATAGTGTTAACTATCGGTACATAGGGAACCGATACATAGGGATTGAATGCAAATTTAACAGGTATACTTAGAATATTTCTCATTTGGTGCTTCAAATGAGATTTTTCTCTCATTTGGAAATGAAAAAGGGGTTTTCTGACTTGCGGAGCGGGGGGGGGGGGGGGCGGAACGATACTTCCGCCCCCCATATTTTTCACTGGGGGGGCTGGCGCGCCCCCAGCCCCCCGGTTCCTGCGCCCTTGACGCCATGCCTACTTTATCCTGCCGTATTTCGAAACTTTTATTCTTTCTTTTCTAATAATGATGAGATTTGCAAAGATGAAAACAAAACGAGCTGGCTAACAAACCTGATAACAACTATAATATCATATAAAAAACAAACGTTATCTGACATTTATTAACCTTGGATATGTCACATCAACTCTTATAATATTGACTAAGTAATAATCATATTCTCTAGAAGAAAAAAAAAATGATGACTTAATTAGTTATTTGTGGTTGCATACGTCAGTTTTTTTTAGAGCAGATATATATCTTAATATATAATTAACGTGGTTTCTGATTGCTTAATAAGAAACAATCCATGGTATATTTTACATATGGCATGAATATTTGACCTTGTTCAGCCTTCCTTAGTTTCAGGAACACTTTTGTGTTGTGCTTGATCTAATGACGTCAAGTTATCAAATGACTTACAAACTTTTTCAAATCCAGCCTCATTTCCCGTTCAACGAGATTAATATCGCTATTCGTCATCTTAAATTTTCATTCCATAATGTCAGGGGTTATAATGCAGAACGTTGGTCCTAATGTAAATGGGACATTTGCCAACTTATAAGAAACGTAACTCTAAAGTCGATTACACCGGATAGAGCCGAAATATCTGGAATTTGTTTCTTTCTTGAACTGTTGCATAATGATGATGAACAACTCCCCGAGGAATTTCTCGCGCCTTTCGACAGATTTATTCTTCTTTTGAAAGCAGTTCGGTGGATCATCCTTCCATTTCAAGTACAACCTATTTAGCGCAGGATACGAAATATATTTCTGTTTGTATTCACTATTTAAACAGACTCCGTTTTGACTTATGGGAAAATCATACTTGTAGTGACGTCATACATTGACTCAAATGTATAGCGCGCATAATCATGTCATCCGTAAAAGATTGAGTAGTTAATAGCTCACATTTTCGTGGGAAATATAACATGCCTTAAACCATGTCTTCGTGACGAGGAATTTAATTCTTTTAAATTGAGAATTCCTATGCAAAACACAGAAAACGAAATACGTCGCAGTATGTCTCCACGACTAGGTTTAACATCACTACAACCAACCTAGAATAACCGTTTTATTCGGATAAAACAAAGACATGTGTTACGTTCGAGTTAAACATACAATTATGGCTATACATTCTGCTTTAGCTTTGATTAGGATTTATGGCAGGGGTTCCCTAACTGGGGTGCATGAACCCTCAGGGGGTGCGTGAGTCCATCCCAGGGGGTGGGTTCGTGAGACGTTTTTGAAAGTCAAAACTAGATTACTTTGTTGAACTAAAATCTGATATATCATATAATTTAGTAATGTACAAAAGTCGTACCTAACGACAACCTCTACAATATTACACTGTGAACTTGGTCTTTTACGAAGCACTGTTATGCGTATTATAGTATAATAATGACTCAGATCCTATCTCGAAAAGTTTGGGGTTCGTGGAAAACTCTGACATCCACAGGGGGTTCGTGGGGGGGGGGATAAAATTAGGGAAACCCTGCTCTACAGCTAGTCGGTATAATGTTGGGTGGAAAGGGGAGGTGTGCTTGATGGGGAGACCAAAAATGTAAGAAAGGACACATCCAAGTTTAGGAAGAACACAATATTTGTCTTCGTATAACTTGTGACCTTTTTGGTCAACAAGTTTGATGGTGGAACAAATGGGGAGCATTGTGGTCTGCACGGTGGCGGCGGGGCAGTTAAGTGGAGAAAGAGTTCTTACTAAGGTGCGATTAATATCGTTTTAGATGTTCTGTCGCGTAAAACTGTCTCGTTCGATGACAATATCGGTCGCTATTAGTTGGATGTACTACGATTTAGGTTATCGTTAATTGGAATCTCAACCGGTCGGCAACGAACTGTCATCACAAAATAACTACGGCGCCGCGCACTGTTCATGTATGTCACACGTTGTGTACAAAAGTGTAACTCATGTGTCACCCAGACTGTATACAAAATAATAAGCTATCCGTAAACTGAATTAAATGTGTAAAATACTTAATCTATGTAGTCTTCCTCATTCGCGCTTCCGTCCATGGTTTGTTAGCATACTAATCTGTTTCAAACGTGATGTTGTAAAGTCAGTGAATGGAAACGCGTTCTTAACAATAATTTGCACTTCTATGTGAACAAAATTAGAAAATCCTGAATTTTTCTCTTGGCATCACTTCAATTCGCTCCCCGGATTCCAACGAATCGAATGCAAATGAAGGCCGTGAGCCGTCATAACACGGTATAAAGGCAAGTTGTTTTTTCAGTGGCTTTGTTAAAATTAATTGGACTCGCGTTTCTTATCCTTCTTGACAGATAATAATACGGTTCAAGTAGTAACAACGTTAGTTTGTTTTATTTATTATTACCACACGTTGTGGTAGATGAAGAGGGATGGGGTGCGGTGCTTCAACCCCCCCCCCACCGCATGGGAAGTAGGGATAACATTATAGGACATAACGATATGCCATGAATACACCGTCCAACATTTCATAACATATTGATATATTTAACTCGAAGCTATAGTGTTATCATACTTACATGCATCATAAAGAACACGAGTTTGCACATAAAGTCGCCAAACATCCATTCCTTCCAAGCGTACATAGAAGCAGTCCCTGGTACACAGCATACCAAGAAAGAGATGTCGGTGATAGCCAGATTGATTATATAGCTGTTGGTGGCGCTCTTCACACGTCCATGCCCAGCCTTTAAGATGACATAGATGACAATTGAATTGCCCACCAAACCGACGATTAGGATCAACATGAGAATTATTGGAACAGTTATGGCCGCTATCTGCGCTTCTAGCCCTTCAGTGGTGTTACCAATGTAAGAATAGCTGAACGACTCTGTTCCACCATCAGATAAGTAAAACGCAATATCCGCTGCGGATTTGGAAGCCATCTTGTTTCTTATCTAGGAACAGAAAAGAAAAGAAAAAGTGACCCCAAAAAAAATGGGCTACGTCAGGGATGTCCCCTAAATCCGTATCTTTTAATTGTGTCGAGGTCTTAAGTCTAAAACATTCATTGTCATCTCATTAAAGGCAATTCAATCATAGATAACGAGATAAGAATAGTACATTATGCTGATGATGCTATTGTTTTCTTGTATGGTACGTCTGTGTCCCTACAAGTAACAAAACAAGTTTCTCGCGCTTTGAGAGGTCGTCCGGCCTCAGAGTTAACTATGATTAATCTTCGCTCTTTCCCTTGGGCCGCACTGGCCACAATAAAACCCATATTTTCCATTTTAGAGAGATTTCCTTTTCGGATATAAGATACTTTTAAAACATAATCATAATTTTTGTTGATCTTCAATCTAAAATATTACATATTTTGTGAAAAAAATTAATAAGAGAGAAGAGGCTTTAATATGCAACAAATGTTTGCACTAGTTGAAATTTCGTTTACAAGTGGAAAATACAATTTCCTCTAATGTTTATATGTAGAAGGTGTTAGGCCTTTATACGTTATGGGCAATTCAAACCACTATTAAGTTATTGCGGCTTGTTCTAATGCTTTTCATTCGGGTTCTTGCTTGTTATTTCATTATGTCATTTTCCCTTTTTCTTCTCCCAAGTTTGAAAGACTACTTTACTTTAGAACTGTAGAAGTATTATGCAAATATGATTTCAATGAAGATGGAAAAAAAAGTTTTGTATTTGCTTAGTTCCATGGTTAGCTAAAATTTTCAGTTAAGTACCGCAAACACCAAACGTAAGAATGGTAAACAGCCACAGGCATATTTAATCTCAAGAGTCAACGCTTAAAATGTCTTGCAAATGTCGCGGCATTCAATTTACTCGGATATTTAGTTGAAGCCACAAATGTTTATGACCGTGAACAGGTTTGTTCAGTTATGTATAAAAGTTTGACAGGTTAAACGACATTCGCTCTCAGAGTGAGTGTCTGAAAAACGATGCTTGCTCAAGTCTAAAATCAGCTGCCATTATTTGACTTTCAAGCACATTGTGGGTCTATTTTTCCAACACCATTATGCGCACAATATTGCGTGTCATGGCTTAATTAAGCGTATGTATTACACATTATGCCGTGAATTTTGCTAAAGGCTCACATTATATAGTGCTAGAATGTCTTGTTAGTTTTTTCTTGTCATCAGTCGCACTGCCAATTAGTCATCGCAAGACGTCGTATTTATTCTAGGCCAGTTCAAATCTCATGCCATCAGATCTAGTAGTCCAAGAAACATCTTTTTCATGGCCCCAAAATTGAGATCAGTAGGCTAGCCGAAAGTACCCAAGTACTTAGTACAGGGGTGTTATTTTCCCAAGGCGCTGAACCAGATCTGACTTCAGTGAATTGCTCATTTAATATTAAAAATCCAGACTACCAAAAAAAAAAAAAAAAAAAAAAATCCCTGACAGCAAAATGGGGATGGAGTTTGACACTATTGGCAAGATAGGATGTTTGTTTAACACCAGATCAAAATTATTTTTTCAACAACCTGTATTCGATTGCCTGCAATCGCTTAAAACAGAACTTAGTTTATAAAGAAATGGTTTCGTGATGGGTGTAATTTAGGTGCACTTAAGATTTTGAAACTCAGAAGCAAATTAATGTTTCATGTTTTGATAGTTTATATCTATCAGCCACAATTTGCTACAAATAACATGTTCATGTGCGTGTTTTTGATGAAAAAATTGGGATGTACTCTAATTCTGGACAACCTTCATAGAAATATCTTAGCCAATAATGGTGCAGTTCATTGTAATGCCTCTTGCAAGATCTCCCTTGATGTCGTCAAAGGTCAAAGGTCGGCCAGAAGCGTGCTAGGTGGCTTGCGTGAATCCTTGCCTCTATGGCCAGAGAGTCTGAACCACTCTCTGCGACCGGCATGTGTGCTACCCATGTCCACTGAGTACGTGCCCCTTTGCGGTGATATCCGCCTTCTACTGAGTCTACGGAAACTTGCAAGTTCCATTTCGTATTTCACAGAATATTTAGATAACATAAGAGCCGTATGGCTCTGGATAACATATCATTTCATTTCATTTATTTCGTCTATACATAAGAACAATAGAACAAAGTGGTATAGTATAAACAGGACACTAGAAAAACAATAGTAGTTTATCGAGCTAGCGACCAAAAAATAACAATATAAGAAGGTAACATAATGAAATAGCGTCATTATTTTTCCTTGCATGGTTTTTTGATTGCTTTGAAATCATATACCACTGACAAGAAGAAAGCAGACTAGGACAGACCTTCCACAACTGACAATTGTGTAAATTGTAGTAGAAAGTTGGTAAAAATAACAACCATGTTACGCACGCTGATTTTGTTACCAGTTGACTGGACATATGGTTATGAAGTGAGCATGCGCGGTAGCGGCCGTCGAAGCAGTTCACAAACACTAGAAACAATGTGACGAAAGTGACAAAACTGTGGCTGAAGAGAGCTCGTTGCTACGAGTACAATGACAGTAGATAATTGTACATGCTTACAATACATATATGACATATTCAAAACTCACTACAGGTTTTACTGGTAAATTTATTAATAGTTCGAACAGTTCCTATTTACTTTACTGACTAGGTAAATCGGGCGGGGTGTAACACGTTTCTGTCAATCCCACTGTTGTATCATCTATCTACATTCAATATATATCCATTTCTGCCACAGGGTTATTCCTGGATTCACACCAAGAATTTATACGGGTATAACAAATAGTTAGCAATTGCATACCCAGACAATATAGTTTTGCCACAAGCACCTGTATGGTAACGTTCGTTCTTCTTCTATAGTGTTTGTACCGTATATAATATAATACATCAAGGTATGGTGTACAGCACAACCAAAGTCGTCGCTAAACTATAAACGATGCGGGCTGTAAGTCAGTTTTAATGATTGAAGTCGTAAGGTATGAAAGGTATCTATGGTTACAGAATGGACATGATTCAAAGCCGTCACGTACTTCTCCTGTTGATTTGGCGTATACTGGGTATATGCAATGTTTACATGTACAGTACCCAACTATATGGGCAATTCCATGATGGAGGGGACATGGCCTAAAAATAAGAAGTGTCAGTTTTCAACCTGCTATCAGTCTAATGTTGTAGTATACATATCTAAGTTTGTGGAATAGGTAAGCATTTTTTCTCCAACACTCAAATTTTGAATACATGGCTCAATTAATCAAGGAGAATGAGAGCTCAAAATAATCCTGAAAATGCATCATACATTCCATTCCATTCTATATAATACTCATCAGATAGTATTTGGTAGTTTTATTATGTGTTATGATAGATACTCCTGTTGACTGTGCTATGACAGAAAAAAAAATTCAAAATTTCTTCATGACAACTTCAGAACAGACATTTTTCAGGCCTCAATCACTGATGTAACGTGAGTAACCGAAAAAACAACTTTTTCTCTATGTGACATTTCTTTAGCAAGTGGACATCTGATAACCATAATTTCGTTAGTACTCATAGTCCCAAGGGTGGAAACAAGATCACTAATGAGGAGAGACCCATTATGTGTGAGTGATAGATCACTGAAATCTGTAACGTGAGTAACCGTGTAACGTGAGTAACCAATGTGTAACGTGAGTAACCAAGCTAACACACTGAAACAACGCCGGAAATGCCTATTATTGTCTTGTAAATAATTGCTCAATAAGAGAGGGCAGTGTGGGTTAGGGCTAGGGTTAGTACAACACCTGGAGAGTACTCTCCCATCACCCATGAAGAAGATTCAGCAAGAAGCTAGGAGGGTGGCCACTAAACGACGAGTTGCCTCCTGCATCTTTCAACCTGGAGCGGGAAAGGGCTGGATCCACTTCCTTCATTTCTACCAAGGCCCTGATCCAAATAGACTTCTCTGAGAACTACACATGTGTATCTCAAGATGAAATCCAGAGTGCCCACTGGAACCAAAGAACAGGTGAGCCTGTTCACAGTAGCAGTGTGGCACTCTGGTTCCCTCCATTCCAGTGTTGTGGCATCAGACAGCATGGTCCACTCCAAGGATACAGTTGTGACATATGTGGACAAAGTCCTTGATGGCCTACCCCAAGCCTTGAAGCTTGTATCCGTCTGGTCGGATGGTCCGGCTTCACAATTTAAGAACAGATTCCTCTCTGCTGCTATTATCTGCCTTCAAGAAAACACAATCTTGAGATTCATTGGAACTTCTAACTTCAGTACTTCTAATGGGAAGGGTCCTGTGGATGGGATTGGTGGAGCAGTGAAGCGTCATGTATGGAGCCAAGTCAAATCTCTGAAGGCACACATTAACAATGGGGAAAGCTTCTAGCAGCAGCCACTGGGATGCCCAAGGTGGAAGCCCTACTGATGCCGCAAGCTGAAATTGAGGCGAGAAATAGCGACCTCGGTCTGAAATCTGTATTTGAGAATGCCAAGCAAATCGTTGGAATGGCCAGTAAACATCACTTGCAGGTACAGAACAAGGATCTCATCTCCTTCACCATTACAGATGATGGCAACAGCTCTGCTGAAAGGAATACCCCCCTCAGAAGATGGTGAGGCCACAGAAAAATTCAACCTGCTCAGGGAGTGGCAATGCTGGTATGAACTCGGTATAGACTGGTATGACATTGAATAAGAAGCGGTATTGTACACCTGTGTAATAGAAGCAAAGGGGGACCAGAACGACGTACAAGTGTCTGTGATCAATGCAGCCAGCTAGGCCCAATTGAAAGTGGCTAAACCCAAGGCACAAGATATTCTATCTCAGGGAGAAACTCACCACCAACCTTGATGCACCAACCTTGGCCAATAACCATGGGCACTTCAAAAAAATTTCTCTTCCAAAGCCTCTTCCAAACGTTACTCAATGTTCAATTGAGATGTTAATGTTGAACATATGTTACCAATTTCCTATTGGTCCATGGTTTTTGTTCAGTTGGCCTGTTACTTCCCCAGAGAGATTTAGTTCCCTGAGTATTATATCAGGGTAAATTCAAGTTTGACACACTGCTAGTCCTCAAATAAAACTTAATTACAATGTTCAAAATTTGTTGCCGATTTGTGAAGATATGATTCATGCATTATCTCAAAAAGACATGGTATATATCTCATTTAGATTGTAATACTATTGAATTACACTGAAAAAGATGTTCAAAATGTCAATTCCACTGATATATGGGTGTTTCCTAGTCATTATCCAGCAGCAAGTTCCTCACAGAACTCTGATTCCCTATGTATTGTATAGGTGGATAAACTGTAACGTGAGTAACCGTAACGTGAGTAACCGGTGAATGCCTCATTTTCTCCAAGACAGGAAACCAGATGTGATTTTGATTGTGTTCAGTATTTGTATCATCACCTAAGGTCCAAAAAACATGGATTCATTTTCTTTAAATATATCCAGTATGAGGACACTTTTTGAGTGAAGTTAATTTTTGGCGTCGGGGTGACTTTCAAATGTAACGTGAGTAACCGACACTTTCATGTACCTATCTCCTACAAGAAACAAGATAATCAAATTGTGTTTTCGCAAATGTTCAGGTAAATTTGTTAACCTATCAATGCATAGAGAGCAGTCATTCAAATGAATGAATGGTGGAGCTATCAAACCATTTGTGAGCAAAAGTCTTCAAAAATGTAACGTGAGTAACCGTGGAATTGCCCATATATAAAAGATCTGCGAGCATTGAAAGGCCGATAGTGCGTATATGAAAATTTTGATTTTAAACTTATGAAAGAAGAACCTATTCTAACGGATCGTGGTGAAATTTTGCATTCGATATGTTTTGTAACGAAAAGTGAACAGATGTCATGCCGTACATACTTAACTGACTTTAAGATATTTTTTTATGGTTTTCTTCAAAAAAAAACAACAACATCCATCCAAGTTAAATATTCTTCCAAATTGGGTGATGTATTAACATCATTTGAATGGTAATACACTAACGTTTTTAGGTTATTTATAATTCGACATAAGATGGAACCCTTTCCAATCCAAGATCAAAACAATAAAATGAAAAAAAATATACATATATATTAAAAAATCAACGTTTTGCTGTCAGTGAACGTGCATTTATAACAGCACCTTTGATTTTTTTGTCTTCAAAAATCCCTATGATGCTAACTGTGAAAGTTTCACCTATCAATATCTCGACAACGCAATGTAGGATTTGCATACAAGAAATACCTAAGCAGGACCATCCTTGTAAATCACTTGGGCTGTTCTCAACTTGCAAACAATTTGTCATAGTAATTTGTTGATAGTATTAGCTCATAGTAATTAAGTAATTACAGAAATGATTTCCAAATTCTGCATTTCATACTTTTTATTTCACATTCTATTGCCTTATATTTCAAACTTTACGTCTTGCCAGTTTCTACCGTTATTGATGGGTTTTTTTTGTTTTTGTGTTGGTAGACAAAAACTAAGAGTCTTACCTTTCCTTTCAGTGTCGAAGAAAGTTATACCTGTCCAACACTGCTTATTTCTTTTTGGCGAAATCAACCAAAAATGAAATTTTAAAACATAATGGTAAACAACAAATATAGACGACGTGGTGACCAGCCGGAAGGTGCATGGTGTCATAATGATCAACGAGGGTACCATTAACAATGGGTCAGTAACTTTTAAAGTGTGAATTGTCTTTTGAGTCTGCTCTTTATGTTTATGGTCTTATATTTTCTATTATCATTTGATACTTATCGTACCAGGGAGTTTGTCTTCCAGCTATACTCCCTGGTGAGTTCAGCGGTTTATTTGTTTGTTTTTTCGTCTAAATTTAATACAGACGGTGGAATTGTCTATAGTTCATATCGTTTTCGTGGGATCACTTTGGAATTGTTAAAACGAGTAGCACATGTCCCTGCAAATGTTCGTAAAACGAAATATGAAAGAATGAATTGTAAATGGGGAATCAATCCTCACGAGTTATAAAAGATAAGGTTACAACTATGTCCTTCTAGGCGTACAGCTGGTCTTATCTTTGATCATATTACTATGGGGACGTGGTGGGAATTACTGTTGTTTGTATAACTCCAGTTTTATACCTCTCACTCAAAATGGGACTTATGTTTTAAAGTTATATATATAATGAAAAATATATATATATATTTATATTTGCCGTTTCAAATATATATATTTGAAACGCCAATCCTAAATAAATAAGTATATATATATATATATATATATATATATATATATATATATATATATATATATAAATATATATATATATATATATATATATATATATATATATATAAATATATATATACATAAAACGACAAATTTCATTACGGAGATAAACTACCGTCTTCAGTACCGGTAATAGAAAGAAAAATGCTTCTTTCGTAGTACATATTTTGAAGGGCTAATAATTTTTGAGAAAACAGACACCTGAATGCATATGATTCGATGGACACTGACTTTGTATTTATTAAGTATATATGCATTAACATTATTAAGTCAGTTTACAACACCCCTTCACTGTACTCCGTATCGTGTCCTCGAGTTTGGACACTTACTATAGTAATAAAAAATGTATTTACAAAGTATTTATTATGACGCAGCTTGTCGATAGTTTGATTATTCCTTTAAAGATATACGTCTAATGCAAGTGGAGTAAAGCTATATGATAGTAGCAGATACGAGTGACTGTGACCCCGGTGATGAAATCCTTCGTATATCTTATAGTAATCTTATATCGCTTGTCACACTTGGAGTTCGCGTATTCTATTCGACGACGTCAATTTCGTAGAAGATAAGATAAAGTTGCCGCCATCCATCAGATTTGATAATTTCTCCAGGCTTTGAAAATCATCAAAAGCTGGAGAAATAAATTGATTCTTATAAAGGTCGTGGAAATGTAGTCCGGAATAAATATTCGGTAAAGTTGTCAATGAAGTGTTTACTGATAAGCAAAACATGCTGGAGAATGTAGGAGATGTATCCTCAGGATAAGATCTCTAGTCACTCATCGTCATTTTAACAAGTTACTTTATATATATATATATATATATATATATATATATATACATACCCTCTACTGCGTTATAGCATCATGCCTGCAGGGAAAGCACATCATTAAGTAACAATATGGTTATGAGGGTGCATGCGGACTGCTGAAATTCACGTTCAGGTTTGCTGGGATTACGTCGATTTTGTCAATTGAAAGATAAAACAAACCACCCCCCTCCCAAGAAAACCAAAAACAAATACTGTGCAAAATACTTAACCGTATCTAAATGGGTGTGAAAGGTTTACGGGAAACTGCAAGCAAACTTCATTCAATAAAACTTCAATAATTACTGTTTACACGTTAGTTTTACAAGTGCATAAATTTATGCTCATTATAGTCAGGAACTCCAAACTTCATTAGGTCAGCGGCCGACGAGTTACGGTTGTCTGACACTGACAGTACTGCATCCAGCTTACGAATGAATTAATTATAGACGATAAAAAAATCACTGCAAAAAAGGTCTATATAGTCTGACAAGATAGGAATTGTTTGTAATCTGTTGCTCCATGAGTGCTGTAAAGGAGTCTAGGTGGAAACAAGTAAAAGAATGACATGTCGCGTTTCGTGTTTCGAATTTAGAAATGTGTGTGTTTGCCACGTGATCACTAAGTAAGTCTGAAATTGAAGGTTTGCTTCTGTCAAGTATATAATGCGGGCGTGGTATACAATGATCCAAACCGCTAAATTGGCTATTCCGTCCAAAAACTTTGACCCATTAAAATTTCATCCCGAAGTACCAGCAGATCTGTAGCTTTCATTCGATCCAATGTGAACTCAAGATGGGTTTACATGTGAACTTATTAGGAATGCATTAGGGGATTACGTGATTTCAAATAAATAACCGAATAAGAATCAGTAAACAACTTGCGCAGCATTTAAGGTCTTCCCCGAGGAAGACAAACGTCATTTTAAGTGGGAGACATAGTTCACGTCAACAGAAAATGTGAAAGGTTTCTATTTTTCCTAATCTCTACATGGTCATGCCCTTTAAACTACAATAATAACAATTTGCTTTGTACACAATGACTTGTCAGTGATCCCCCAAGATATCAAGGTAGACTTTTTAGCTGCATGTTAGGAGTGTTAGCTCAGGGGTTAACGCCGGTGCCTTCCAATCATAAGGTCCCCGGTTCGAGTCACTCCAAGATTAATGTATGTCGTCCAGTTACAGAGTTGTTGACAATTGACAATTGATAATTCATAACCATGGACGTTAAATATGAATCTAAGAGATTGTCTTCGGTAGGCTTGCGGCTTTGATAAGCCAATATGGCTTCTTCGCGAGTTCCTGCTTGCAGGAGGATCTTATACATACATATGTTTAGTGAGTCCATACTGGTTCGATGTATTTAAAATAATGGACATTTTTTTCAAGCTTAGAGCCTTGTAACCGTCTACTGGTACTCATACCAAGAGTTTATCATACTTGTACCCGTACTGTTGTTGTTGTACTCGTTCTTCATGTCTGCCTCATGGTACTATATATATACATAGTCAAACACAGCTACATGTGGTTTAGTCGTTTTAGATATCTTAGTCAAATTACTGTATACCTTATAGTATATTCAACAGGTGTATGTCGTAGCTTCCATATTTTATGATACCTCTTAAATCGATCAAACATGCATATATGCTTCTTAAAAGATGATCAATTTAAGCATCACCAGAAGTTGATTCATATTTTCTGAACTAGGTTTGACATTTACATCAAACTATACCATTCTTCTTCTTCGGTTTGATGTGTCCACTTGTCAAAAGGTTGATTGGAATATCAACATTATGGAATTGATTAATGCAAATTTTGACTGGATGTTACATTTTCATTTCTTATTGTGAAGACATGTAACTCAAACATGGACCTCCAGCATTAACAACTACCTTGACACTTAACATACAGGAGTGTGATGCGATAAAAAACGATTTCCCCCTTAAGAGGTTCTATGTTATGTTATGAATTATATCTTTGTCTTTCCTTAGTGTAAGTCATATCCGCAAGGAACTATCACAGCTACTTCGGATTTACATAGAATATTCGAGCAATTCGTAGCTGAAGGCATCAAAATGTCTGTTTATATTAATTTCTGACACACAAAGTCTTTAGTACTTTAGATATATATATATATATATATATATATATATATATATATGTATATATATATACATATTTTATTTACAAAGAATACCACATATCAATTGTTAAAAGTGGGAAAAGATCTCTCATCCACCGGGGAATTGAGATCGCTTCGAATTATTGAAGAAAATATCAACACGTTCATTAACCCACATAAAATGTGAAATAACATCCACTTGTTTAAGCCAAGCATATTGCCTAAAGGGACAGATAGATAAATGATGCACACCTTCGTCAGTCGGTTTGGATATAAGCTTCTTATCCAAAGTATGTCAATATACGTACAGTTAAACTAACTATATCAATAAATAAATAAAGACAATCATACTTCTGGGAGTATAGATGAGAAGATAAACTTTAATGCGAAAAGTCTCGGTTTAAAGATTAGGTTTAGACTTTAGTTAGAAAAAGTAGTTTTGACAGAAGATGGCTTATACCTTTTTCTAACTAAAATCTAAACCTAATCCTTAAACCGAGACTTTTCGCATTTATTATTATTATTACCTTCATTTCTGGTAGGCTACACTTTGCAAGAGCCTTTCATCATCAGAGCCTTTCATATATATAATGTGAACATTATCTTTATAGAAATAGCAAAATCGGGAAAAGACTCGTTTTATTTGTATACTTGTGGTTAAGGTAATGTGTCAATAATCGAACCCCGTTTGTTCCATGTAAACGTTCATTTATAAGTAATTTTAACCGTTTTTAATTAAAAAAAGCGACAAAGCTATATGCCATCATCAAAACACCGGTAGAACATCTGGGACCCCGTGTACAGTCTCAGATGGTGTAAAAAAGTTCAGTATGCAATGTTTATGTTTGCATAGATAGACGCTATTAGTTAATCAAGTTCGTATCCTGTGGATTTTTGTGACTATATATGCATAACATTGAAGACTAACGTTTAACAGCTATAGACAGTACATGTTCAGATACATATAGCAATATAATCAGAAACATTGTTATATGGTTCTATGCATGAAAGCAATTAATGCAAAACAACATCAAATAACGAAACTTACGAGTAATCTTAGAACGTACGCACTTCGACTTAAAGCTTTGTTTAACTATTTGATTTACTCTCTTTCTAATTAAATCAAAATAAAATGTAGGCTATTATTTTTTGATAAAGTAAATGGTTTGAAAAAAAAAGAGCGGAAAGTCGAATGAGGTCCAAATATATTAATATATATCAATGCGAATGAATATCTTCATCTATTAATTTCAATATGAAACTCGGTATTAAATCAAGTTACACCAAATGAAATCAAATGACAATGGTAATATTGTTATTGATCTTCGTTAGCCCGAGGCCATTCACCGTTAAAAACAGTAAGTTAATACAATATTTCTCTCTTGTGGTGTTTCTAGGTGTCAGGCTTCATCAAGTTTGTTTGTTATTTAAAGTTACTTTTACTATATAATCTTGGATATCATCTTACGTCATAACTGTCAACGTATGTCATACCTAATTGAAGTATACCTCGGTTATTAATTAAAAGGAAACTTAACGGGAATGTTTTACTGCTCAAGGCCTAACGAGAATAAACTTAATTAAAGGTATCAATGGTATGTTCCCTTTCAATTTTTTATTCCATAGTGTTAAAACAGAATAACTGCTTTCAACTACGGAACTCGGCACATTCCTTCAGGTTTTATCGCAAATAATACTAAAACACATTTCCTAGCAGAAATTTTATGCCAGTATTTTATGGGTAAGGTAATTTAATCACTATCAGTGAATATTCTGAAACAATCCCAATTATTGCAAAAACAAGAAAAAATGCAAGAAAAGCAAGTAAATGTGTGATTTTATCTGAGAACACTTTTGAGAGAATACTAGTTATTCGTCGGTATTTTTTATGCTCATTTCGTCAAATCAAGTAATATACTTGCAGTTACCAAATAATTCACAGATGACAGTAACCTATTCATTTATTACATGAAACATTAACATTCAACTTCCTTACATATGCTGATCAAGTTGTTCAACTTGGAGCCCGCGAAGTGAAAATGAAAACTTGCCTTCCTACATTTTAGAACAGTTATTGAAATAATCAAGATGAACATTTTTCCGATGTAATATTTGTATTATACTGACTGAACAGAGAAAAAACTTATTTTTGTTCTTTTTTTTTAAAACTCGTTTACTAGAATATTGTTCAAAAAAAGGCAAAAAAATGTCTCAGAGGAATGGATCTTGTCAGAAACAGCTTTAGGAGTGAATAACTGATGCTGGCAAAATACTTTCACTTACCTGTCTACACACAGCAACTACATGGCTACTGAGTGTCACTTTACCTTGTGTAGTCTCATCTATAATAGATATTACTCATGGTATTGCATGCGTTTTACTTAATAAAAATGTTAATACATAGTATTATAACATAACTATACTATGACCATAATAGGACCATAACATGACAAATAACTACAATGTGATTATCATATGTCTACAACATGATTATTATATGACTATAACATGACTATAACATGGTCATTTTATGTTATGACTATAATATGACTATAATGAGGCTATAATGCATATGAATGTAATAGGCCTATGCATGTAATATGACTATGATATTACTATAATATGACTTAAAATCACTGTTATATGATACTGATATTAAAATATATGACTAATAATATGACTATAACATGACTACAATATAACAATAATTTCCATTGTCTTACATAAGTCTGTACTTTTACAATTATGGCACACTTTGTTTGGGTATCTTTCATTCGGGCAAATGTTATAACAAGTATAATTTTGCAGCCTTCAAAATCATTAGTCTGACCATTTCCCCCAATGATGTATACACCGAATTGATCCTTGGTAAAAGTTATCTCCAAAGTTTAGTACAATTATAATTAACACTTGCAATTTTATTGTCTGAATATGTTGTCTTATAAACGTGATAATGTTCTCTCTAACCTTAAACAAGTTAATGCTATCAAATGCTGCGACATTTAAAGATTGTGTATGATGAGTTGAGATTAGTATTAATCTTGAGAATATTATCTTTGTTATGTTTTATTAATGTTGACGGTGATTGCTTGCCTGAACGAGTTGACCTTTTAATTTATCACCTTTACACGTACGTGATCGCCTATTACTAGACAATATAACCGTCAACAGCCAACTTGGTAATGTACGAATTGATATGGCAAGCACGCGACTGTGTGACGATTGATATATTTTAATACGTTAGACATCAACAATTGGTATGACTACTGTCTTATGTGGCAAATATTAGGAAATGGCAAATATATATATATATATATATATATATAGATAGATATATATAGATAGATATATATATTTATATATATATATATATATATATATATACATACATATATATATATATGTATATACATACATATATATTGTGCCCTCTGAACAATTGAAACACTTCTTTCCCTTAGTGACAAAACGTACAGCCCCAATATACCTCCCTGACACCACAAAAAGAACGTTGTCCGAATGGTCTGGCAAGTATACGTCTGTGACACGAGGTCTCAGGTGCAATTCCTACCTTCGCCTGATATGTCGCAAAGGGACAGTGGTCTAAGACTTCCTAGCAAAAAGGCAAGAGCCAGATGAATGTGTCCACATAGCCCCACCCTTAGTGAGCTCAAAAGAAATGTCCAATTAAGGTTAAATAGTATGCAACTTTACCAGAATGAAATAGTGATATGGCAACAAGAAGAAGCTACTTTAAAGATAAACGTTGCGAATATTTTAATTTCGCTTCTATTTTCCTATTCATTTATGTCTTTGCGATATAAACCTTTCGTTGGCCCTAAATATTCGTGATGTGTTTTATGGGGTTCTATCTACCGAAACCTCTCTGTTTAGGAGTAAAGTGAGATGTCATAACATCCGTATAGAACCCTAGCCAAAATATGACATTTTTATTTGAATTTATCTTTCGTCCAAAAATCTCATCACTTGAACGCCATTCACGGCTTCTAGGACCACAAAAAGAATTCCAGATACATTTCACGAATGATTTAAATACTGTAAATTAAACCTAGGAACCTGGCTAATGAAAAACATCTGTTTAAAGAAAGGTTATACTTTTCTATACGCTCAGCAGAATAAGAAATTATGATATTCTCATAAACAATGAATGTATACTTTTATTTCTCTGTTTATGTGGACGTTTATCTTGATATGGACGATAATATGTTATGTCAAAAATGATTAACAACAACACTGAGAGTAATGCGACCGCGGTAGGTGACAAATTTAGGAAGCCATATCGTTAGAAATATCTCACTCTGACGTGATGTCATGACGTTAGGGTTTTGTTTTTCGTTGCCCTATTAATAATTATTACCCGTGAAAGACATTACATGGAAGCTGTATTTAGATACGACATGTCATGTCTAAGGAATGGCACAAATAGTGGGAGCATGTAACGAGTAGCTGACAATTTAAGAAGCCATATTGTTTGTACTCTCTATATGACGTAATGTCATGACGTAGGGCTTTTGTTTTCGCTCCATTATCAGTATGATCTTTTCAAGACGTTATATGGAAGTTTCATTTAGATATTACAGGTCACGTCAAAGGATTGGCATAAAGATTGGAACCATTGAACGGGAAGTTAACAATTTAGGAAGCCATGTTATTCAGTTATATTGCAAACATTACAAGACTTTGTCAGAATTGAGCAAAAGTTACAACGTAACTGAAATATACCTTTACGCCCCTTTTGCGTTAGTACAACAGTATATTATTTATGCACCTTAGTGGAAAAACAAATACCAAAAAATCGTAAGACTGCACAAAGGGAACTAACCTTTAGACGTTGGGTGTGTTTTGTTTTGCTACGAACTCATTATTATTTAATCATATATCATATATAATTTTAAGTGATATGTGCAAGGTTCAGTTAACCTCAATTGAATCCTGTTCCAACCCATCTTGAGTGACCAGGGATCAAAATTCCAGTTACTGTCCATACTATGCAACCCAGAAAGCCACGAGGAAAGAATTTTCGAGGAAAATTCTGTTTTCTTTCTTTTAATCAATATAAATGTGTAAATCAACAAAATGAAAAACTGCCTGGGAAATTATGAATAAATGCTGCAAAACCATTTTTTAAACTATTTTGCTTGGAACTGGATTTCCACCAGTGGGCAAAATAAATAGCGTAATTATCTTTTAGCAGTTATTCGAAACTGAATGAGGAAAGACATCTTACCGACAACTTTCAGCTTTTAAGCGTGAGCTATGTTGAATTCAAATGTCATAAGTTGTCAAGCTACGTCATGGTTCCAAATACTATGTGCTTCAAGAAGTACTTCAAGTTGCTTTAAATTGATTACAGTGGTTCTTCTCAACCAAAGACACTTCATTTAGGTTTGCTAAGCCATTCCCTAGCTTGAATGCAGGCTTACTTGGAAATGGTCACTATTCCTCAAAGCTGTTTTCCTCACCTTGGATACGTAAAACATCTCGTTAGGTTTACGTTAACTTAGTAACATCATTAAATCATTCTGTAATGTTTCTTCTAAGGAAGTTCGTCACTGTTTGTTGATGTCGTCAGTGTCCTTAACTCAATCGCTTCCATACGTCGCGGTCATTATTCTTATTATTTCTTGAATACGACGAAACAGTTCTTTTTCTTTATAATCTTGAAGCAAACATCACAACTTATGTTTACTTATCGTCCAAGGCTTCCTAATATTTCTTCTGCATAGTTTTACAGGACACGTGCTTTCAGTTAGATATACAAAAATAAACTGATTTAAAGATTGTTATTAGCCTGGTTGATTTAAACCTGCCTTCCTAGTCGTTAGGTAGAATACAAAACCTGCAGATCATGTCATTGATTAAACGGCGCCAGCCTAAATTGAAAAAAAACACACACACAAAAAAACTGACTTTACTGTAACTTGTCCTGAACGGCCGAAGTTTCAGTGACATAATGGAGTTTTTTTTGTGGGGGATTTGAAACAGCCATGCTTTAACTTTCATCAATAAACTTACATGGTAGCGTGTTGTTAATGATCCGGAAGACAGTGACATGTGAACTTCTATTCATAGAAATTCGAAAATGTTTCGAAGATATATTTATCGTTCTCTTCTTGATTTTGAAGCAACTGATTAATTTTTCATTACAAAGATTACATAGCCATGTATATCGTCCCACTAAGTTTACCAAGAGAACTATAGATACTCTGCGCAAACGAAGGTTTGGACTCTTGTAGACCCTGGTATATAGTCTTCCCACTGTATGGTCTCGTCCACCTCGATGACAAGATGCAATAGGCTATATATAAAAGGCCTAGGTGTATATCTGTCATTGAAATATAGTGTTAAAGGCTTAGTGTGGATAGGCTGGAATAAAACGAACCTTTTTTTAAGGTTTTCATAAGATCTTTGATAAGTTATAAAGCAACATTCCATCATTTTATTTGTGTTCCTGTCTATATCTTTACCACTACAAATATTAATGCATGAACCATGAGAGATGGCATCAAATCAATCAGTGCAGCGCATTTAATATACTCACCGAATAATGAAGAATCAAAAGACTTTAGAACATGCAGAAGATTTCTCTTTGATTGTAAAATTGCGTCGGTGCACAACCAGGGGACTTTACGAATGGTGTCAACTCATGCATTAGTAATTCATTGTAGTTGAAGAAACTCTGACAAAAGTTAAAATGAAAAACAAGAGAAAGACGTAGATTAATCCATCACGTGTTCTTCAATACTTTAGAGAAAAAAATATCTCATTAAATGATCTGTGGGAATAACGTCACCCACAAGTATGGATCAAAAGAGGTACTGTCTCCTAAATGTATACATTTTTAGCTCTTTCCTCTTACGAGCTGTGGTGTAAGAAGCTAAATACTCAACTTACATCGCGGTCAGTTTAGATAGTAAAGAAAAGTTATTGCACTTGTTTGTTTTCCATTTCCAAGTGGGCTTAGTATTTTATCCAAAATATAGTAATAGCGATGAAATATCAAAGCTTACAAACAATTCGTCCCTGACGCCGTTCTTCGCTCCGCGCGCACTAAACGAGAGACATATATCTGATATGACGTCATGAACCCTATAGGTCAGCATTACAATCACATGATTCATCAAATGCTTTGGTTCAGTTTGTTTGGTGCTTGGCAGTAAGAAACAACAATATATTCATTTGACTATATAATTTTGAGTGACTATATATATATACAAAGAACAATTAACACGCGTTTTTTCTCACTGTATTCTAATAACTGTATTTTTACATTCTCTACGGTTACAAGTAAATATGCTCCATGACACGCTTTGCAGCAATACCAAGAAGCCACATTTTGCAGGTCTAAAACATGAGGGAAATGAACCTTGCAAGCGCTTAACAAATAAATAATTCCCCCATTATGTTTTAGATAAACGGTTTCTCAGTTGCAAAATTCCATGTTGGTCTATACATAATACTTAATTTTTGTCTCGAAATTTACTGAGTTTAAGTTTTCTCAAATGTATGGTGATATATATTGATGCGATAATTTCATTACGAGCATTGGAGGGACTGGTGTTTTACAATACGTTACGGTGAACTTATGAACCTGCATGTTAATCGATTTAACTGCCCCACGGCCCCTTTAGGATTTACAGAAACCTCAGCGCCGAACTGGCAGTTCTTTATTCAGATGTAGTATCGTTAAATTGTATCTCCAGTGTTCGTTCCTTCGAGTGTTCTAATTTCACAATTTTAATTGAACGGATCTTCATGTTGTTGCTCATAAAATGCAACAAAACACATTTAGCCTCAGGTTTTTGTAACTGTTGTCTTAGGTTTTTGTAACTGGTGCGCTTCAAATCGCAACTCTTTTTAACTCTACAAATGGCATGGTCGATGTGTTTATAATAAACCACATGTCCGTTTCATTATAACTGTTCGGACCTTAATTTTTAAGAAACAGAACCTTTACGGAATGGCTAACTTCTGACGAAAGACGAAGAACTTCATTATAATTATGTAATAAGTCGTGTGGATCCTAAAGGAACTGATTAAAATCCTTAGTTTGTGACAGTTATCGGTTCTTGCAGTGTATTATAATACACTGTATAACTTGAAGTATCTTCACGTGTTAACAGTTTTTACAATCTGTTTATACCCACACGATGGTAGATGTTAATATATCCATTGTCCCCGTACGTTATTTCGATTTTAAAAAGTTTCAAGACTATCAAAGAATTCAAGACTTTCAAAGAGTTTCAAGACATTCAAAGAGTTACCTTTCACTGTAATCAGCAGATCATTTATGCTCCCTTTACACGTTACTCTTTGTATAGGTCAAGTTCAAAACAATCAAATGGGTAACATCGAAACAGTGTTAGACAATACCGGCGATGGTAACTAAATTAGGTATAACATAATAGGCAGGTTACCATATTTAAGACAAAACTTTACTATATAAACATCAAACGTGACTGAATTGATAATACAAGACGGAGCACTCAAACAATGTTAAAAGTGAGTAATGAATATTAAAGTGGTTGGTTGAATTAAATATGAGTGAAAGTATAATGATTTAAATTATCGAGGCGACGACAGAGTGGTCGTCTAATCAGTGATTTCATTCGTTGGGTTTCAAATTAGTAAATCATGACAGCGTGTTTTAAAAACGAATAGAGTAACTATATAACATGGGATTTGTTTAGATTGAGAAATAATACCTACATTTTAACCAAAGAATAAAAAAGAGGCACATAATTACAACTGACGTGTATAACTATATAATTGTATCTAATTTCATATGGCTCATCAAGCATATTTTTTAATGTTTAAATTTATTTAAATATAATTTATTATTAACCTTGTCTCAGGATTGCCTCGTCAAGAACAATATCCGGTCCATATACGTGTCCAGATCGAAGACAGAGGAGAAATAGACTCTAGGAAATGATTTTTTTTTTTTAAATTGTGTAATCTGTCATGTATTTGGTAATCAACTTTCATCTTTACTCTGCAAAATCTCTTAGTACAAGGTTACATGAATATGATATATATGATATATATATATATATATATATATATATATATATATATATATATATATATATATATATATATATATATATATATATATATATATATATATATATATATATATATAAATATATATATATATATAAATAAATATATATACATATATCTCAATGTTGAATTTTTTTCAGTAATACTAAGAACTGCACCAAATGTTGTCGCATATATTATATTATAATTGTGAATATCGGCGTGTTTCACAAACAATTCAATGTTTTTATCGCTTCTTACCAGACGAATCGATACAACTTTATGCTAATACACAATTTCTGTTCAAGACAACAATTTATTTAAACGTAAATAGGGCAATCGCATTAGTCTACATTTGAATCCGTGTAAACTAAGCAACTTACATAAAAATGCACAATAATAAACGGAGTTATAAATTCTAGCTCGTAAGTTCGTAAGAAAAAGACTCTATATACAATTACATTTCGAAATGTTGATGTGAATTCCTCAGGGAAAATTCGTAGGAATAAATCTCAACATCAGCTTCTTATTACATACAATTCTTAAATAATTCAATTTGATGGCGAATTGAGTGTTAATATGGCTTGATAGAAGTTTCGCTATTATGCGTTATGCTTTTTCCGCCCACATTTTCTTTACAGAGTAATCTTCATGTAAATATATGTGATTTATCCTCGAAGCTCGCTTTTCGGGGAGTTTGCTTCTCATGAATAATTTGACAGCAAAATCAATCAACGTTTTCAATAATAACCGATGACATTAGAATGCAGTTTCGAATCCCTTATTCCCCCCCTCCCCACTCCCAATATATGGTACAATTACTGAACGAATAACCTAGTAAAAATTGGACCTTCTCGCATGATTATTGCATTGCGAATCAATTGTGCACAGAGAAACTAAAACATCTATTCTTCGCTTTATACATATATATATATTCAGGAAACTCTGTGTCTCGAGTGATCAAGGTATTTACATAATTAACATGGTTCAGAACATTAGAAAGTGGGTCTTGGATCGACGATGTACGCACTTTTTTTCATAGCAGGAGACGAGAGAAAATTGGTCCGACTGATAAAATAATTTTTGAAAATTTGCCGGTTAATGACCTGTGCGTACCCTAGACGTACGTACATGTAAAAACAAATTGTTTGAAACGTTACGTGAAAAAATGAATCGGATGTTTATTAAAGCGTTACGTACGTTACCATATATTGGACATGTGTGTATTTTATCTGCGTAAGCTGTATCAATGAGGCATTTGACAGGTGACAACAATGTTCTATAAAACCATATTAGTTATCTCGTGTTACGTAATTGTAAGCTTTGACTTACGTTCACTCACTTATACAATTGTTTAGTACGCAAGTCTCCCTGGATTAAAAAGAAAAGTTTCCATCTTAAGATGTAACAATGTAAGAAACTATTGTATTTCCGGATGGATTGTATTGTTTTCATGATCATATAAATTGCAATCAAAATGTCCCATCTTCCTAGTTTTAACTTCAAAATGGCAGATAGGGTAAGTATAACCACCTGCTTTTCAAAGTGTGGGAGGGGATGAGGAGGGGGGTAGGGACCCATTTTAGAGTCGCCAAAATATTTCGGATGAAAACATAAATTGTTGATGTTTGAAATAAAAAGTTGAAAACATCTTGATCATTATTTACTTTTAAATAAAACACCCCTTTCCAACTAAAAAAACCTTAATCATATGAATGACTTCTCAAAGGGGGCGGGGGAATACCTCCACCCCTTAGACTTTTTCGTCAGGCCACAACATCCGCAATTGGAGGGTCTTCAAGATGAAGAAGGTAAAAATTGGGGTAACCAAGCAAAAAGTTTGAATACGAGGGATAAAGCCGACCAAAATAATATATACATTTTAAACAAACTCCATGTTAGCAATATATGTTAGCATTAATTCCCGTGTTTTATCCACCATTGCTAATCAAACTTATACCTTTTCCTGCCCCTTTCATCTCCCAATTGAGAGTCAACTTATGACAAATAACTTTTAACATTGAAATACTTCCAAAACTTGAAATATCTGCAGCTATTGAGGTTTTCATTGTAGCATAGCATTCATTAAGTGAAAGACAGATTCCTTTGTCACTTGAGAATCGTGCAGCAAAGGCGCGGTTTACTTAGGTCTACTTTAGTCTGAAAATATTCAAATCAACCGGAAAAGATATTAGATGAAATAGTTATAATAAAAATATTAATATTAATAAAAAATCATTCTTCGCGGCTAGATTCAATCGGGACCTAATCAATTGAACTCGATGGACTGCCAGACGACAAATTCATTTCTTTCGCATAACTGATTCTTTCTGACATTTTTGTTGTTTTAATATAGAAGAATGTTATTTCATTAAGAGGAATGTCCCAGGAAGCCATTTATTAAATGAAACAGAGTCGAGATTTAAGTCTATGTGGACTACTTCAATGGGACATACATATTTGTTTATGTTAGTAAGAGACGTTCACTGACGCCTCGGTACGAATGTTCATTTATTTTGCTGTCGGCATTTTATGACATTATGTAATTAATGAAAAAAGAACTTCCTCCACGAAAAGTTATCAAATTACAGTGAATGTAATGTAGAGAGTAATTAAAAGTGATGTCAGTTTGTGTATAGAACTTACCTAAGTAGGATATGACGTCATACTGCCCTGTTTTAAAACGTAGAGAATGTTAATTACCGATATTAAATTTCCAGGCATACCTGGAGGAAGTTATATATCCACGAACTTAGAATTATAGGTCGAATTAAGTCATTTATTAATTTAAGTTGGAGAGACTTAACATAAAACGAAGTATAGGCCTTACACTAACAAAACGATGTGTGAATTGTGTTATTAAGTTACGTCATTGTAATGTTTTAGATTTACTTCCGGTCTGTCAGTGTAGCTATGAGGAATAAACGAGACATAAAGCAAAGGTATGGGAGCTGACACGATAAGTTTCTTGCATGCAAGACCGTAGACCATTTTCTATATAACAATTAATAATAATGATGATGATAATGATGATAATGATGATGATGATGATGATGATGATGATGATGATGATGATGATGATGATGATGATGATGATGATGATGATGATGATGATGATGATGATGATGATGATGATGATGATGATGATGATGATGATGATGATGATGATGATGATGATGATGATGATGATGATGATGATGATGATGATGATGATGATGATGATGATGATGATGATGATGATGACGACGATGACGACGACGACGACGACGATGACGACGACGACGACGATGACCATGACCATGACGACGATGACGATGATGGTGGTGGTGACGACGACAACGACGATGACGATGAAGATGACGATGAAAATGGCGATGAAGATGCTGATACCCTTCTATACTGTCTTCCCATTTTATGCTTCAAAGCACTAGTGTTGACAATATGAACAGGTCCTAACCTTTATCTGATAGAAACATGATATTCATACTTCTAATACTATTAGCACGACCCCTGGACATGAAAGTACATTATAAAACGAAATGTCCCAACTGGGTGATAAAGGGGAAAAAGTAATGAATTAGGCAAAGTTGAACAAACATCGTTTGCAAACGGCAAATTTTTACATTTTTATAACAACTGATATTACACTACTTGCGCAGTTAAGGTTACCTCGAGGATCATTCATGGTGCCACTAAAAGCTCCTTTCACTTATAGTCATATGAAGGGGAAAAAATAGGTGCTGGTTATCCTGTCAATTTGGCCTTCTATCCCGCATTTCAATTTCGCCTCAGAAATTTCAAAGGGAATAAAATGTGAAGGTTCATAGTATAGCGTGTAATGTTTACAATGTGGTGCACGGAACTATTGTAAAGCTGTATTGACTTCAGTCTCTGGGTACCAACGGCATCACTGACTGCACAAATTAACAGATGTGTTATGACAGGTAGAGAGACACATCAGGGGGAACATGCTCACATAACCGATCTTCAATGAAAAAGGACATGTAACACACAGAGACACAGCGGGCTATTGGATATAAACACGTTATTGAGGACAGACTTATTATCCAAAGTTTGCATCAATGTTACATTTATGTGGAAACCTTTCAAACATCGCTTTTACTTTCATTTGGTTTTGACAAAACCGTCTTTAATTGACAAGGTTATTCATGTGGTTACCTTATGTATGTAAACATCTCATTGTGTTTTCAAATCAATTATGTTACAACTGTTCAGTAATTAGCTTTTCGAGTCTATCAAATATGGACGACAAGAATACGACTTCGAAGATGTGCTGTCTGTAATATGAAGTGCGAAAAGTCTCTCAAGGAGACACGTCGTTTATGATTCTATAAGAGCCAATGAGAGCACGAGAACAGACGCATGACATTTTAAGTCGACCGAATATCTCGAAGTCAGGACTGATGGCACGTTTGGCGCACCATACACGTTCATGTATATTTAACCAATGTGAAAGAAGGATAGCGGAAGACTTGAACTAAAGATATGGCTCCAAGGAAAAGGAAGTATGCTTTTGACTATTCCAGAATGGATAAAGAGGAACGTTTTCCCTAAAAAACAGGGAAAATTAATGGGTAGACGTGATATATCCTGAGGTTACAAGAATTTCCGTGAGATAACAGTGATCAAAGTCTTAAATCTCCAGTCGTTTACAACAAAAAGGAAACTGGTTGGATCAGATTTTCACTCCCACTTTCGAAAATTAATTTTTTTCTTCTTTTTTAGGTCGAAAACTAGATTTATCTCAAATGATGAGAAATTCAGGGACGAGCTTACACGTTTTTAATGATAAGGACAATCATTGTGACATGAAAGGCAATGTAGTTTTTATTTTGTGTTTACTTTGTTTGGTTTTCATTTGTCAAAGATATTCATTTTAGTTAATTAAACCTTCCAAAACAGGCTGAAACACTGTCATTTTTGTTGAGGTTTTTGTCAACTCAAAAAGTTGATCAATTACATAATAACACATAAATTCTGAACACTACGTTGAAATTTTTATAAAAATATCTAGAAAAGATATGCACAGACGCTTTCTCTTCAATCTTAGAGTACACGTTGTCAATCTCTTCACAGAAAGTAACTTTCTCCTTCAAGGACCTTCTCCATACCCCATAATTTAACGCGAAGGGGATAATTGTGATAGAGGCCGATAAGCTCCTAAATGACATCACGTTTTCATTGGATAACACTGTCGTCTGCCGCTTTCACCTGAAATAACGTTGGGCTTAAGGCATTGTTACACGTTGCTAAGCAACCACACGTAGAGACACTGTGGAACGGTCAGGGTTTTCTCCATTTCCCATCGAGTTCCGTTTCGAGAACCCAACAATAATATATATATATATATATATATATATATATATATAGTTATGATTATTAAAGAAGAAAAAGCCATACCGTTCAAATCCCCAGCGAAGGTGAAAAGAATTAGAAGCTGGAAATGTCTTTCAACCGATTACTTATACGACATGCCTCATAAGATGATCACAACTATAGGTCCACAGTGACCATCTAGAGCAGGGGTTCCCTAACTGGGGTGCATGAACCCCCAGGGGTGCGTGAGTCCATCCGAAGGGGGTTCGTGAGACGTTTCTGAAAGTCAAAACTAGAGTACTTTTTGTTGAACTAAAATCTAATATATAATATAATTTAGTAATGTACACAAGTCGTACAAATAATTGATTCTTAAGAAAATTTGGATGCAATTCAAATTTACGCATTGCTAATCAAGCTGATGCCAAGAGTGAATACCTACATCACAGGTGGCGTTATAGTTCAAACGGACGCCATCTTGAAACTATCGAAGTCTTCCATACCGTTCAAATCCCCAGCGAAGGTGAAAAGAATTGAAAGCTGGGAATGGCTTTCAACCGATTACTTATACGACAGGCCTCATAAGATGATCACAACTAGGCCCAACTTGACCGCCATCTTGAAACTATCGAAGTCTTCCTTCCTAAAAGACCAAATATAGCTAGGATAGGTATTTAAAGAAACCAACCAACCAAAAAGAAAAAGCAGATATAGATGTCTATTTTGGTATTTAAGAGAAGCAAGAAGATTTGCGCCAGCGAGAAGGCAGGAAAAGATGTTTATCGCCATGTTATTATCAGTCAAATTATGCAAGAGAATGGGGGTAAGGTGAAATAGCTTTTGTTTACAGTTTCGGCGGTAAGATGGGAGGTTATTATTAACACATGAATTGCTATATAGGTTGTTATTTCCTTGGTGAAACATATTTCAGGAACCCTATATTTCCAAACATTAATAATGCACATTAGTAATATAATAATATACACATTATACACACAAGTAAATAAATACGCATAGATGAATACACACAAATCAATACCCACACACAACAACTTGGCTGCTTCAGGTTATATGCCGTAAGCAGTGAAGTAACCTATATATGCAATCAAGTTGGCGTATTGATTGAAAGGTGTGTTGTATGGGAGTGCGAGTTCCTTAATTCACTTTGGTGGGTTCAAATGTCATCAGAGGTCATATAAATAATAAATGCATACAAGTCTATCTCAAGAAAAAATAACAAGTTGCAAATGGAGATAAGATTTACAAAAAAAAAACAACAACATTAAGTAATGAAGAATGGGAAGACAATTAATTTTTGAAAATTCGTTATAGAACGCTGACAATATAGTCCTTCAGGGATGGCTTTCGCATGAGCACATGAAGTAATCGTGTAGAACATAGACAATCCAAGAAACCAGACATAGAAAGAGAGCGGAGAGAAAGAAAGAATATGTAGGGCAAAGAATTCGATAAAATCCACCACATTCAAGAATGCCATTTCATGTTGTGTCAGTGTTGATATATTTTTTTTTCTTGTATCTCTCCTTTTTTTCGTTTGGCATTGTAATATATGTGTTTGGCCTATATATGGCTGCATTATCAGAATCACAAGCTGTCATTGTCCTTTTAATGAAATACTGTTACAACTAACCACATTAATGACCAGTGGGGTGTATGAAAATGTCAAGCTACTTGCTGGAGGCGCCTAGTTTGGCAAAAGGTTACTGACATTGTCAATTGGCTCACATTTAATCTTATACATTCGAGTGACTGAACTTTCTGCCTGGTTAAACCTATAGAGACAATTGAACTAAACAGTGTTGCATTGAAGAAGGTATTGAAAAAGAACAAGGTAGCAGGGCCACTGTTAGGAAGTGGTTGTTTGTTGCGCACAGGACGATGGGGCGGAGGAGGGGGTTGGGGGAGGGGGTAGGGGGTCGAGGAATGCAGGATGGGAATAACAATGGAATGCTGAGTGTGGAGTGTCGTACTTAGACTAATTGTGTGCTACGTTTACGATAGGAACAATAACTGATTACAAAAAATGATTTAATTGGCCATACTGCAGGACAGAGTGCAAACGAAAATATATGAGTAACTGATAACCGGTTGTCTTTATTCTGTACCTGTAATCTACGTCACTGAATTGTCATCACGTGACACAGCTATGAATATTTCCAAATATTCAGCAAATCGTAAAATATACAGTGTATATGGGTAATTGTTCCGGGGATTACAACCGGTGTAAATGCTGCGCGCAAAATAAATTATACCTTATATCCTTTTCAAGAAAAAGAAGCATCTGTTTGCTTCTATTGATTGATAAATTTGTTTGTGTGTGTGGAATACGGTACTTTAGACAGACAATATATTTGCGTACTGGTGTCAGATGAGTGTAAATTACTTCTTCATCATGTATATGCGACAACAGGGGCGAATTCAAGGTGGCCTGCCTCTGGGGATCACTCCCAAACATATAAGTTATGTAATATACAAATGTACTCTTTCATACATATAAATTTACATATAGATGTATGGAGTGTATTTAATGTATAACATTATTACAGTTTCAGATGTATGTTCAACTACGAACGAACAATTTTAATACCAGTATATTTCTGGTTGTCTAGGATTAATGTTGAACATTCATATGCAAATAACTACGGTATACGTTTGTCGGGATCTTATGACCAAAGTCTTCACCCAGATTCAACTCAAAATGTCGCTTTAATTTTTTGTTACCAATAAATCAAGATTACCTAAACGCATTGAGTTTCATTACGAAACCTTTTAAGCAAATTTATTGGTTCCTCTCGCCAGAACTTCTATACTTTGTGATAATGCTGCAAGACCTGTGAATGCTATTATGGATTAACCCCTATCTCTTGCCCTAATAATGTGCAATTACCTTCTAATCAACCGAATCATTTGTGGACAGTGACATATCATCGGCCAGGTTTGCCAGCTAACCTAGTCCTAGATACGTCCGCTGGGAAAATGTTTGAGAGTAGAAAACTTGGTGTGGAATAATCTCAACAGAATTAAATCAATTAATTACATCATTTGTGCATTTACAGAAGAAGTAGGTCTCTCGTCCTTTCCCCTGAAATAACGTGCACGAGACGGCATTCGAAAACAATATATTATATATGTCTAAGTATACATAGTCCTAGATATGAAGCATCGGGCCTGACGACCGGAATGAGGGGGGGGGGTGGAGTCTGGTGGTCAATAATGAGTACATCGTGGAGTCCGTGGCAAATAATTGTCCAAACAAGTCCTCTGCGTATCATGACATACTTGGCGATGGTATTGGTTTGTAAGGCTCAAAGGACCCTAAGTTGGTATTTTGGTTGGTAATTACAACAACATTAGGCTAGACGGTGAATTTGTATTTCGGGTTATATGTTCTCTATTAATTTTTGTATGCAATAAATGGTCGTCTATACATGTTATTTTCGGAGGGGGGGGGGGGGTGGGGGTGGCTGAAGATTTCATTCTATGCTCCTTTTGTGATGTTACGTACATTCGATTTGAAGTTGATTTCAATTTCACTTAACAGAGACTGTTCACAGTGTTTCACAGTGTGGACATTCAATCAGCGTCCATGGCCTAGTTGGTAAGGGTGTTCGCATGTACAGTGAGAGTCCCGGTTTCGACTCCCTGTGGAGGCTGGAAGTTTTTTGCACTGTTCAGGATTTTCCAACTCATTACCATTTCAAATTTCTGTTTTGAATTTCTAAAGTTAATATCTTGTTAATCAAGATCATACAATATTTTACTACAACGTTCTGTTACTTACAATTACGGATAACTAGTCACATGTAAATATACATGCAGGAAGTTACTTCTGATTGGGAGGGGCACACTAGTAAACCTGAGACCGCAGGGAGGGAGGGGCGGGGGGGGGGGGGGTTCGGGGTCCAAATCGCCGGAAGCTACAGCAACACTTTCAACTTGTTTGTGGTTTCTCGTTGCGTAAAAAGGAGGAATTAACTTTGAAATGCATCTCCGTTTCCTCATTTTTGGTCTTCAGATTTTACAAATATCCGCTTACTTCTAAGGCAAAAATATTCCCTCTGGTGAGTGTTACGTGGGTTGGTCTGAGTGAAAGCTATACACAACACAGAGCTCTAATGTTACGACTAATAATGTAGCGCAGGAAAGTCCCTCCCCCTCCCAGTCTTTGTGACATATTTCTTTAACAAGGCTTCCTGCAACTCCGGTCCTCACCTTTTACCAATGCTTTTCCGAAGTTATTAGTTATTACGTTTTGCAATATCAATGAAAATCGCCATAGTAACCATAATAAGTTATTATATGCTTTAACTCATGGCATCTGTTGCAGCATGTTTAACGTTAAAACATTCAGGCGATGTTTATGATCAACGCGATCTGTGCGGGTTGCCTTATAAATAAACACAGCTGTGTGATGCCTGAGAGGTCTGGCACCGTCGATGTTCGAACATAACTTTAAAAAAAAAGAGGAATTGCTACTGATTTACCTGGCCAACGTTTTAATGTACAATGTTACTACATTTAATTCTTCATCAACTCCAATCACTTTACGAAGAACACAGAATCCCACCGCCCCCCCCCCCCCGCCTTTCTTTTCAGAAATTGTCCCCTTAATGTAATGACTCCAGTAGATGTATTCCCCTTTATTCTATGTGTGAGTGTCTTATATTACATCTCGCGGAAAGCTACCGCAATTTCAGTTATATTGATTTGTCTCTGTATGAAAAGGATGATAATCTCAATTGGATACCTGCAGAGTAACTTGGAAAGAACTTTTGCGTTTTAGTTTCGTTTATAGTTGAAGGAGAGGATCTATGATAATTAAAACTCAGTGAATATATATATATATATGTACTTGTAAGTATTAACAAGTCATTAATTTGGAGTCTCCTGGGGATTCTCATATTACATATTCGTAGGCAAAACGTAACGGATCCCGTTGGGAAATTGGCGGTGGTGGGGGATGGGTGGGGACGGGGATAGGGGAGTAGTGGACGGACTTGAATGTTAATTTGAATTTGGGCTCCAGTTATAATGCTATGACATTTGAGTTGTTTTAATTCACTGACATGAGAAACATTTCCCTTTATAGTGTAGATATGGAACTTTGAATCATAAGTCAACTGCGAAAATCATGCAAAAGGAAGTCCACATGCATATCACCTTTAAAGAAATATTTAGCGTTGAAACTGCCAAAATCTCATAGCACTATATATCGTCTCCAATCATATATTAAAATAAATGAATAACTAAGTAGAGAAGGTATAACGATAATGTTTTGCTTAAATGAAACATATGTAAATATATATTACTGCCTAAAGTACACTAAAATTGCTCATATGACTTCCCTATTATATTGTCAACTGCAGGTGGTGAAAATGTCCCATTTCCAAGTGAGAGTACAATAATTAGTGGGACACAAATTTTGATGGTTTTAGATTAAACGGTTTAATAATCAAGAAATGGAAGCTGACATATGATTGTCATTACATGAGACAAATTTGTTTCCTTTACTCCATTTGTATTAAAACTCGTCTTTCTTGATATTATTAGTTATGCAACATAGCAGGTTAAGACAAAACAAAAACCACACACACACAAGGGAAGAAGAGGAAGGAAAATAATTTTGACACTCTTACCTCTTTTCGTTTCTCTCAAAAATTCTCTTGAAGGAATATAGATTAAAATTCAGTCTTTGTAGCTGAGCTAAACAAACGTTTTTTTTCACATCTGCGGTAACTTGAAATGGCTGATAATCCTCCTTTTACCAAGACCGAGATGTTAAAGAAAAAGTGTCGACTTCCTTTTAAATATCAATAGAAGATTTCCCTCCTCCTACTCTGTATGATCCAAGAGCATTAGCATCCTATAGTACCGATTCCTGCCAACAAGGAAGTCTTAACAGTTCAATCCTTCCAAAACTGTCGTGAAGAAACTTATGGTATGACCTCAGCAGCGCCAGCGATTAATAAACTGAATCGAACACACTAAAGTTCATATTTCATCTGATGGACATATCGCACTGTCGGAGACACGGCAGTCAACGTCATCGGTTACCATAAGTCATCCATCGCAATTACAAAGTGAAAAGTGAAACAGTTTAGGAGAACTTATGGCGGAGGAGGGAAAAATAACCGAAAAGCACATTTTATAGAGGTCACTTATAAAGTTGTGATTGTTTGCTCATTCCCCCGGTATCGGAGAAAATACGAAAGCAACATATGCATCCATAAAATCAACGCCTGATGGATGGGGGATGGAGTTACAACATGTCTGTGACGTAGATACACGTCACAGTTCACTAAGAGAACTTTGATATCAGTGGGTGCGAATTGATGTACTGTATGAGCGAGTGATTATATGTAGAGCAAGAAATTATGTCAAACATACGGATGTTGATGAGTTAATTTGGGAGCCATAGCTAAGTATACTCAATCCAACTATAGGGAGGGAATATCAACAGTTTTCACCGTCTGAAGAAAAACATTTAGATTGTCATGTGATATAGCTTTGATCAAATTCATGATAGAAGTTTGCTACTGATTTGCTATTCGCCAGGTGGCGCACTCTACGATTTGGATCATACTGACAGGCGTTTAATACTATATATACTCGTTGAAAAAAAAACCTCCTCGACCTTGAATTTTATTTTAAATATTGCTTTCTTTTGAGAATTGGCCATAAAAGGAAGTAGAAATACATAACTATGACAAGTTTTAACGGCTGAATACTTTAACATATGTTGCTGGGGTGGGGCAGGCGTGGGGGGGGGGGAGACAAAGAGATGAGGAAAGTTGGGAGATAGCAAAACAAAGCACGAAGCAAAACAAAGTACGAGAAGATGAGGAGTGTTATAATAAAAACCCTTGCAATATGTTAACGGTTTTAATTCGAATTTTGAAAGTATTTATAGATAGCGTAGCAAAACATGCCATAACAAACACGGTCTTAACAGTTTAATGAGATTACAGAAGAATTACATCTTTTGAGGTAGGGTCATAAGCTTGTCATCTCAATCTGGGTCAATGTTGATCGTGACTCGATGAGAAGTATGATCGGTTTGTGCTTTCATTTAGTTATTTTGCACGCTTCAAGGGAGAGAGGTTCAATTTACAACCCTGTTTGCGTGAGGTGATATTCAAGTTGGTCATTACTTGAATGGCGTTTTTATTAAGAGGACACACCACGTGAAAAGAAAATTAACAGGCTCAGTAATAAGAGAGACGTGCGTTGCCTTAATGATAACGTTATCTGTCTTTATTGACCTTGGGTTTGTCTATTTATCTTTAGATGTGATTCTAGAACAGCCTTGGTTTATTTTGAGTCGACTCACCGTTGAAGTTATGTAGTGTATTGGTAGATACTGATACCAAACTATTATTGTCACCGATGGATTATCCGCCTGTAAACATAGAAGATGACGCAAGGAGAGGAGGGGGGGGGGACTGGTGTGGAGTATGGGGAGGGAAAGGGGTGTACCAGTGTATTGGATCATTATTAACCGTATATAAGTTATCCCATGGTATTTTGTCTGTTATGACTTTACACTCGTAAGTCGGCATTAGTTTTCTTGACAAACTATAGTTCGTTTTACGATCATCAAGTCTATCTGTCATAAATTATAATGTGAAACGTAACAAGTGCAGCTGGTTTATGTCGAAAAACATTGATCAAATTTCTTCTCATCTTTTCAGATTCTAAGAAAAGCAAAATGAAATACAAGACACAGTTATGATGATGGCGATAGTCATTTTCTCCAGTAGGAGAGGAGAGGAGCTACAATCTTCAGTGACCTCCTTTTCAGCTGCATTCTAGCACTCAAACATCTGATTGTAAATCGTAATTAACCACCAAACAAAGCTAAAAAAAAATTTCGCGTTTGATGTGCACGTAGTCCTATACCTTGTCCTCATCCAGTCTTACCATGGTCATCCAAGTTCATTCATAGATTGACCAACAATAGATAAAACATCCGTTGATAATAACACTAGAAATGTTTACTTGTCAGGGAAGTTGTTTCGTAAAGGTCATCTCATGAAGAAGTAACTCTAATGTAAAGTATAATAATACTTGTGTTGGTAAATGTTACAACCCCAGATACCAAATCATTATTGATTTTTATTAGACTCCAAGACTGAAAGGTCTCGTCATACGTTAGCAATAAATCACGAGGTTTGATCCGTTTCTCATTAAACTGTCTGTTGTCGACTATACAGAGAGAGTCAACGATAGATGGAGCTATACCAATTTAGCTATATTTCATGTCCTACGACAGCTGGTAATCGGTTTTAGTTGTCGTATGTCATTCAATATGATAGCCTACGTTTTGTCCATCAATGTCATCGCCGAGAATTATCTTTTTTTGTGGAGCAAGAAAACGATTCGTTGATCGGGGGTGTGCTTGTAAGAAATGATATTATGTAGGTTTTAATTTTTGTTGTTGGAAATAGTGAACTCGGGTATCTAATAAAAGCAGTATTAAACGTTTAGCAGATAATCCCTTTATGGCATTGCCGAGAATTATCTTTTTTGTGGGTCAAGAAAACGATTCGTTGATCGTGTGAGTGCTTGTAAATATTATATTATATAGTTTACATATTTTTTGGGGGAAATAGTGACATCGAGTATGTTATAAAAGCAGTATTTTCACGTTTAGCAGATAATCCTATCATGTCACAGTGTCGTTACAATAAATTGCGCATTTGCTGGTTTGCTCATGTAAGTAGTAAAATTTCAAATACTTCATATAATTAAATGATCAATAATTAATAATAAATAATGTGGTTGGATATATTGAAGCAATGTTCGCTCAGATATCTAGTGATTAATGTAATGAAAACAATACTTTTTATGAAATAAAAACAGGTTAATATCACAATTTATGTGATCAATTGAAGAAACGCAGATATCGTTTTATGTTTAAGTATTTCATATTTATTCATTATTATATATATATTTAAAGATTGAGATATGTTTTGTTGTATTTTGTTTGACAGTTTTTATATTTTATATACTTGTTATGTTTTTATTATTTACATGGTATCTATTTTATTTTTGTATATCTTTATATGCTTATGTTATGTTTATTTATGTTTTTATATTTATATTTTTTTATATTTTAATATTAATATATATATATATATATATATATATATATCGTTTACAATTCCTATTGTATTTTAATAATGTAAATATAGCTACTCTTTGTCTTTGAAATCCAGTCATCTTTTCATTTCTGTTATTATTTTGATATCGACTTTTGTTTAGGTGAGCCTAAAGGTGTTATGTAATGTAATACGTACGTTATTAATTGGTACCGTTCTTCTGAAGAATGTTGGTTGTATTCCTACAATTATCGAAATAAACCTGACCTGGTCAATTTAGGCGTTATATTGGGATCTCATTTGCAAAATGCACCTTTCTTTTCAATTGACCAAATTAAGACATAATATTACAAATTTAAGGATTACGTACATTTTAGCTCATATTCAGTTTTTATTTTTTTTTATTTGGCAGCCTGCTATAAACGTCGTGGAAAGTATTTCAACTTCTGTTTTATAATAATGTAAATCAATATGTTTTTGACTAAATCAGAATCCAGTAAACTGACTTTATTTCTGATAATATTGTACCCTACATACATTCACTGCTATAAATACTCATATAAACTAAGCAATATACACGATAGGATACGAGAAGTAAGGTCACTTATTAGAAATCATTTATTATTTTCATCTTTTACAAAATGGTAATTTATCAATTTATAACATACTATCTAGCTAGCCTCTTCGAATTATACTCTACGAAATATTATCGGAATAAGAGTCAGACAATTATTATTTGTGTGTGCCTCAGTCGGTCATCTAATATTTGCTCAGAAGTAAGGTCATTAAGTAGAAATAATTGATTATTTCACCGTTTAAAAATGGTAATATCAAGTTTATACTGTACTATCTAGATAGCCACTTGGAATTATACTCTACGAAATATTATTGGAATAAGAGGCAGACAAATTATAATTTGTCTGTGCCTCAATCGGTCATCTAATATTGGCTCCACAACGATGTTGTCCTTGTAAAGTTACTTGTTCGGCGTTTATAATTCAAGGTAAAATCAGTTATTTGATAATACATTTCCTGTAGCCTGAGAGACTCTCTGGGATTCCGCGCACCAAGAAATTCCTCTGGAAAAATGGGTAAAATCTGTCTGAATGCGTACTTGTGACGTCATGAATTGCGCGGCCATACAAGCGAAGAAATAAATGTGCAGCAGGCGGATATTAACTCACCGAGGTAAACAACAAAGAGTGGAACAACTTTGTGTTCAGGGTTTTATGGATGGGATACAACGTTATGAGATTTATGAACGTTATGGTATATACGGTATGTTCACGCTTGTGACCGTTGCAGTAAAAGTTTGTACGAAGTAACTTTAAAGGTATCAGCATTCCCCTTTTGGAATAAAAAAAGTTTACTTTGAGGTACCAAAATCTGAGGGTGAAAAATATTGTCATGTTACTCCTCTTTAGTAAGAATAACTCGATTGAGAGTAAAGTTACATATTTCCAGTCAAAACTGGGTAACTTAATCATAACTGGAATATTCATCATCGGGGCAAACTTGGCCGGGAGGCGGGTAGTCAATGAGGCTCGGAGAGGGGAGGGGTGGGGGATGGGGGAGGGGGGGTGGGTGTGGAGGGGTGGTGGCAGAATGGAATACGGCTCGACCGGACATCCTGCATAGCAGCGCTTTTATGAAAGAGCCTAGTGGGGAAAATAGTCGATAAAGCGCAATCAATCTGCTATGGAACCTAATTTAAAGATGTAACCGATATTATATGCAATTTTGTTGTTGAAAATTTGAATAAGAGGAGCACATCTTCATTCGAGCAAAAGAAAGGAAACTTGTCTACCATCCTCTGCATAAACAAGTCTGAATTTATGTTCTGCACTCTATAGAGAAACATTGACACTCATTGTATTCTTTATGTGTTTGTGATTTTAAACTTATCTACATCGTATATACCAAGCTTTCTTTCTTGTTAGCAAATGAAAGTTTTTAACGGAAACCCAATTCAGCTAAGTGCAGCTTTCAGACTAACGGTATATCGTAAAGTGACAAAATTTATACCTTGGAGGGTTCGACGAAAGGACAGGTAGCCTATTCCAGGAAGAGCTCTTACGCAAAAGATCCATTCAAAGTTCAACCAATTTAAGTAAAGTGTCGATGGTTACAACACTGAAAGTACACAATCGCTTAGTGAGTTATTGTTCTTTTGCTTACTGCGCTTGCGCGTTACAATAGCGGCATAACATGTTAAAGCGTCATATAGTGTAGAAAAACAACAACGTTTGCATGCTTTACAAATGCTCCTACACGGCTGGTCCGTGTAAATGAAAGTCTCCGATCGTTTATTGTGACGGATTTCAACAATGAGGTAATCCATATGAAACGGCCTTTTGTCTAGAATGTTCGGTCTCACAACGGCTGTTCCTTTCCGCGTAGTGAAAATAGGTCCACCAGAATTACAATAAGGGAGATACCTGAAATAAGATTAAAGAAATTCGGCGGATGAATTCATTCTAAAGTGGTCCGGCTACCTGTGAATACTTGCTTTTCTCTACATGTGCATAGTTTCCTGACACGCAATGCATGTAATTGATGAGTCCAGAGGAAACAAGATTCGAGAACAATAAACGAAGAGCGCCATCTTCTATTTAATCACATGTTTCGTGTCGTGTCATTATTTCGTTGATACTAGACATTTCGTTGATTCTAGAATAAACCTACAGATTACAACAGATTACAAATTTACACAATTCTCGGGACGGAAAATCAAAGTTAATAGTGAAATTTTAGTCTATTCAAATGACGAAAAACTTAGGTTTTTAAAGGCCAGCGTAAATGATCAAAATGATCAAATTTGGACGAAAAATCGAGGTTCTCAAATTCCAGCTTTAATGTCTACAATGGATTTATGAGGATCAGAAGCACATTCCCAGCGGTTTAAAGGCGAAGTTCTACTCAATTTTTTGCCTAAAAAAGCAATAGGCCTATATTAAAATGATGACATAAAGATTTTATTATTCAAATTAGATTGTCTTTCAAAATAATATGGACCTATTTTGATCACTTATGACGTCTGGTATATGATAAAGAGGTCGACATCCGTTCTCCGCAACATTTTGAGAAGATTTAAAAAATGGCTATTTTCGGTCGAAATTTGAAAAAAAAACATAATGATCAAAATGATCAACAAAACGAAACGAAACGAAACAAACGAAACGAAACGAAACGAAAAAAACGAAACGAAACAAACGAAACGAAACAAAATGATCAAAATTGGACGAAAAATCGAGGGTCTCAAATTCCAGCGTTAATGTCTACAATGGATTCATGAGGATCAGAAGCACATTCCCCTCCGGTCAGAAGTGAAATTCTACTCAATTTTGGCCTGAAAATTCAATATATTAAATTATGACATAACGATTTTTATATTCAAATTAGATTGTCTTTCAAAGAAATATGGACCTATTTTGACAACCGATAATGTCTGGTATATGATCAAAAGGTCGACATCCGTTCTCCGCAACATTTTGAGAAGATTTTAAAAATGGCGATTTTCGGTCGAAATTTGAAAAAAAAAACCATAAGCCATAAACCATAAGCCTTACAAAATGATCAAATTTGGACGAAAAATCGAGGTTTTCAAATTCCAGCTTTAATGTCTACAATGGATTCATGAGGGTCAGAAGCACATTCCCCTCCGGTTAAAAGCAAAATTCTACTCAATTTTGGCCTGAAAAGTCAATATATTAAATTATGACATAACGTTTTAATATTCCAATTAGATTATCTTTCAAAAGAATATGGACCTATTTTGATCACTTTTGACGTCTGGTATATGATAAAAAGGTCGACATCCGTTCTCCGCAACATTTTGAGAAGATTTTAAAAATGGCGATTTTCGGTCGAAATTTGAAAAAAAAAACCATAAGCCATAAACCATAAGCCTTACAAAATGATCAAATTTGGACGAAAAATCGAGGTTTTCAAATTCCAGCTTTAATGTCTACAATGGATTCATGAGGGTCAGAAGCACATTCCCCTCCGGTTAAAAGTGAAATTCTACTCAATTTTGGCCTGAAAAGTCAATATATTAAATTATGACATAACGATTTTTATATTCAAATTAGATTGTCTTTCAAAGAAATATGGATCTATTTTGACAACCGATAATGTCTGGTATATGATAAAAAGGTCGACATCCGTTCTCCGCAACATTTTGAGAAGATTTTAAAAATGGCGATTTTCGGTCGAAATTTGAAAAAAACATAAGGGTATAGCCTTACAAAATGATCAAATTTGGACGAAAAATCGAGGTTTTCAAATTCCAGCTTTAATGTCTACAATGGATTCATGAGGGTCTGAAGCACATTCCCCTCCGGTTAAAAGCAAAATTCTACTCAATTTTGGCCTGAAAAGTCAATATATTAAATTATGACATAACGATTTTAATATTCCAATTAGATTATCTTTCAAAAGAATATGGACCTATTTTGACAACCGATAATGTCTGGTATATGATGAAAAGGTCGACATCCGTTCTCCGCAACATTTTGAGAAGATTTTAAAAATGGCGATTTTCGGTCGAAATTTGAAAAAACCATAAGGGTATAGCCTTACAAAATGATCAAATTTGGACGAAAAATCGAGGTTCTCAAATTCCAGCGTCAATGTCTACAATGGTTTCATGAGGATCAGAAGCACATTACCATCCGGTTATAAGCGAAATTCTACTCAATTTTGGCCTGAAAAGTCAATATATTATGTTATGACATAGCGATTTTAATATTCAAATGAGATTGTATTTCAACAGAATATGGATATATTTTGATCACTTTTGACGTCTGGTATATGATAAAGAGGTCGACATCCGTTCTCCGCAACATTTTGAGAAGATTTCAAATAAGGCTATTTTTGGTTGAAATTTGAAAAAATCATAAGGGTATAGCCTTACAAAATGATCAAATTTGGACGAAAAATCGAGGTTTTCAAATTCCAGCGTTAATGTCTACAATTGATTCATGAGGATCAGAAGCACATTTCCCCCTGTTTAAAAGCGAAATTCTACTCAATTTTGGCCTGAAAAGTCAATATATTGAATTATGACATAGCGATTTTAATATTCAAATTAGATTGTCTTTCAACAGAATATGGATATATTTTGATCACTTTTGACGTCTGGTATATGATAAAGAGGTCGACATCCGTTCTCCGCAACATTTTGAGAAGATTTAAAATAAGGCTATTTTCGGTCAAAATTTGAAAAAAACATAAGGGTATAGCCTTACAAAATGATCAAATTTGGACGAAAAGTCGAGGTTCTCAAATTTAAGCGTCAATGTCTACAATGGATTCACGAGGGTCAGAAGCACATTCCCCTCCTGTTAAAAGCGAAATTCTACTCAATTTTGGTCTGAAATGTCAATATATTACATTATGACATAACGTTTTAATATTCCAATCAGATTATCTTTCAAAAGAATATGGACCTATTTTGATCACTTTTGACGTCTGGTATATGACAAAGAGGTCGACATCCGTTCTCCGCAACATTTTGAGAAGATTTTAAAAAAGGCGATTTTCGGTCAAAATTGAAAAAAACCATAAGGGTATAGCCTTACAAAATGATCAAATTTGGACGAAAAATCCAGGTTTTCAAATTCCAGCGTTAATGTCTACAATTGATTAATGAGGATCAGAAGCACATTTCCCCCCGTTTAAAAGTGAAATTCTACTCAATTTTGGCCTAAAAAGTCAATATATTGAATTATGACATAGCGATTTTAATATTCAAATTAGATTGTCTTTCAAAAGAATATGGATCTATTTTGATCACTTTTGACGTCTGGTATATGATAAAGAGGTCGACATCCGTTCTCCGCAACATTTTGAGAAGATTTAAAATAAGGCTATTTTCGGTCAAAATTTGAAAAAAACATAAGGGTATAGCCTTACAAAATGATCAAATTTGGACGAAAAATCGAGGTTCTCAAATTCCAGCGTCAATGTCAACATTGGATTCATGAGGGTCAGAAGCACATTCCCATCCGGTTAAAAGCGAAATTCTACTCAATTTTGGTCTGAAAAGTCAATATATTAAATTATGACATAACGTTTTAATATTCCAATTAGATTATCATTCAAAAGAATATGGATCTATTTTGATCACTTTTGACGTCTGGTATATGATAAAGAGGTCGACATCCGTTCTCCGCAACATTTTGAGAAGAGTTTAAAAATGGCGATTTTTGGTCGAAATTTGAAAAAAACATAAGGGTATAGGCTTACAAAATGATCAAATTTGGACGAAAAATCGAGGTTTTCAAATTCCAGCTTTAATGTCTACAATGGATTCATGAGGGTCAGAAGCACATTCCCCTCCGGTTAAAAGCAAAATTCTACTCAATTTTGGCCCGAAAAGTCAATATATTAAATTATGACATAACGATTTTAATATTCCAATTAGATTATCTTTCAAAAGAATATGGACCTATTTTGACAACCGATAATGTCTGGTATATGATAAAGAGGTCGACATCCGTTCTCCGCAACATTTTGAGAAGATTTTAAAAATGGCGATTTTCGGTCGAAATTTGAAAAAACCATAAGGGTATAGCCTTACAAAATGATCAAATTTGGACGAAAAATCGAGGTTTTCAAATTCCAGCTTTAATGTCTACAATGGATTCATGGGGATCAGAAGCACAATCCCCTCCGGTCAGAAGTGAAATTCTAATCAATTTTGGCCTGAAAAGTCAATATATTAAATTATGATATAACGATTTTAATATTCCAATTAGATTATCTTTCAAAAGAATATGGACCTATTTTGACAACCGATAATGTCTGGTATATGATAAAGAGGTCGACATCCGTTCTCCGCAACATTTTGAGAAGATTTTAAAATTGGCGATTTTTGGTCGAAATTTGAAAAAACCATAAGGGTATAGCCTTACAAAATGATCAAAATTGGACGAAAAATCGAGGTTTTCAAATTCCAGCTTTAATGTCTACAATGGATTCATGAGGGTCTGAAGCACATTCCCCTCCGGTTAAAAGCAAAATTCTACTCAATTTTGGCCTGAAAAGTCAATATATTAAATTATGACATAACGATTTTTATATTCAAATTAGATTGTCTTTCAAAGAAATATGGACCTATTTTGATCACTTTTGACGTCTGGTATATGATAAAGAGGTCGACATCCGTTCTCCGCAACATTTTGAGAAGATTTTAAAAATGGCGATTTTTGGTCGAAATTTGAAAAAACCATAAGGGTATAGCCTTACAAAATGATCAAATTTGGACGAAAAATCGAGGTTTTCAAATTCCAGCTTTAATGTCTACAATGGATTCATGGGGATCAGAAGCACAATCCCCTCCGGTCAGAAGTGAAATTCTAATCAATTTTGGCCTGAAAAGTCAATATATTAAATTATGATATAACGATTTTAATATTCCAATTAGATTATCTTTCAAAAGAATATGGACCTATTTTGACAACCGATAATGTCTGGTATATGATAAAGAGGTCGACATCCGTTCTCCGCAACATTTTGAGAAGATTTTAAAATTGGCGATTTTTGGTCGAAATTTGAAAAAACCATAAGGGTATAGCCTTACAAAATGATCAAAATTGGACGAAAAATCGAGGTTTTCAAATTCCAGCTTTAATGTCTACAATGGATTCATGAGGGTCTGAAGCACATTCCCCTCCGGTTAAAAGCAAAATTCTACTCAATTTTGGCCTGAAAAGTCAATATATTAAATTATGACATAACGATTTTTATATTCAAATTAGATTGTCTTTCAAAGAAATATGGACCTATTTTGATCACTTTTGACGTCTGGTATATGATAAAGAGGTCGACATCCGTTCTCCGCAACATTTTGAGAAGATTTTAAAAATGGCGATTTTTGGTCGAAATTTGAAAAAACCATAAGGGTAACCTTACAAAATGATCAAATTTGGACGAAAAATCGAGGTTTTCAAATTCCAGCTTTAATGTCTACAATGGATTCATGAGGGTCTGAAGCACATTCCCCTCCGGTTAAAAGCAAAATTCTACTCAATTTTGGCCTGAAAAGTCAATATATTAAATTATGACATAACGATTTTTATATTCCAATTAGATTGTCTTTCAAAGAAATATGGACTTATTTTGACAACCGATAATATCTGGTATATGATAAAGAGGTCGACATCCGTTCTCCGCAACATTTTGAGAAGATTTTAAAAATGGCGATTTTTGGTCGAAATTTGAAAAAACCATAAGGGTATAGCCTTACAAAATGATCAAATTTGGACGAAATATCGAGGTTTTCAAATTCCAGCTTTAATGTCTACATTGGATTCATGAGGGTCTGAAGCACATTCCCCTCCGGTTAAAAGCGAAATTCTACTCAATTTTGGTCTGAAAAGTCAATATATTAAATTATGACATAACGTTTTAATATTCCAATTAGATTATCTTTCAAAAGAATATGGACCTATTTTGATCACTTTTGACGTCTGGTATATGATAAAGAGGTCGACATCCGTTCTCCGCAACATTTTGAGAAGATTTTAAAAATGGCGATTTTTGGTCGAAATTTGAAAAAACCATAAGGGTATATCCTTACAAAATGATCAAATTTGGACGAAAAATCGAGGTTTTCAAATTCCAGCTTTAATGTCTACATTGGATTCATGAGGGTCAGAAGCACATTCCCCTCCGGTTAAAAGCAAAATTCTACTCAATTTTGGTCTGAAAAGTCAATATATTAAATTATGATATAACGTTTTAATATTCCAATTAGATTATCTTTTAAAGAAATATGGACCTATTTTGATCACTTTTGACGTCTGGTATATGATAAAGAGGTCGACATCCGTTCTCCGCAACATTTTGAGAAGATTTTAAAAATGGCGATTTTTGGTCGAAATTTGAAAAAACCATAAGGGTATAGCCTTACAAAATGATCAAAATTGGACGAAAAATCGAGGTTTTCAAATTCCAGCTTTAATGTCTACAATGGATTCATGAGGGTCTGAAGCACATTCCCCCCCGGTTAAAAGCAAAATTCTACTCAATTTTGGCCTGAAAAGTCAATATATTAAATTATGACATAACGATTTTAATATTCAAATTACATTGTCTTTCAAAGAAATATGGACCTATTTTGACAACCGATTATATCTGGTATATGATAAAGAGGTCGACATCCGTTCTCCGCAACATTTTGAGAAGATTTTAAAAATGGCGATTTTTGGTCGAAATTTGAAAAAAACCATAAGCCATAAACCATAAGCCTTACAAAATGATCAACTTTGGACGAAAAATCGAGGTTCTCAAATTCCAGCGTCAATGTCTACACTGGTTTCATGAGGATCAGACGCACATTCCCATCCGGTTAAAAGCGAAATTCTACTCAGTTTTGGCTTGAAAAGTCAATATAGGAAATTATGACATAACGATTTTAATATTCAAATTAGATTGTCTTTCAAAGAAATATGGACCTATTTTGACAACCGATAATGTCTGGTATATGATAAAGAGGTCGACATCCGTTCTCCGCAACATTTTGAGAAGATTTCAAAAATGGCGATTTTTGGTCGAAATTTGAAAAAAACCATAAGGGTATAGCCTTACAAAATGATCAAATTTGGACGAAAAATCGAGGTTTTCAATTTCCACTGTTAATCTTGAACAAAAAATATGAAAAAAACCCTAACCTCCGAAGCACATCAGAACACTTTACCCTCCGGCTAAAAGCGAGATTCTACTAAATTTTTGGCCTGAAAAAGCAATCTATTAAATTATGACATAACGATTTTAATATTCACATCATATTTCATAAGTTTGATTTTTGAGGGCGACAGATTTAATCACGTTAGAAAACGAAATAAGTTCACACAGTCTGACTTGCGCTCATTTAGATGGGCTGCGCGGTTTACACGCCATAGTTTATTATACGCATATTTTCATTCATCATTACAGTTTAACCCAAAGAAAATTTGATCAAAGAAAAGGTTTCAAAAACCCAGCTTGTAATGAGTTGAGCATTTGAAACTATTTACATACTGATGCCGAGATGCTGTACAACTTTATACATAATATAGGCTATAGTTCCACTTAAAGAAAGATAGTTATGGGTTAAAACTTTCAGAAGTTTACATTGTTGGTATAAAAGAAAACAAATTATGGAAAGGCTAGTGGTAAAAATTAAGAGAAAACGATAATTGATAGTAAATATAAGATTGTTCAATTTTTGGTATTATTACACGATAAATGAACAAAATAATATAGTTGTTATTGAGACACTAATTGCACACAAATAAATAAGTTCATTGGTTGCATTCGTCTATTTATAATCTCATGCAGGTTAAATAAAGTTTTTTTGTATCAGTAAAAGTGATTCAGCTAAAAGAACTCTGTAAAGAGTTTAATTACCTAAGAATGATATAAACTACAACAACGTCTAAAAAAGAGAGAAAATGGGAAGTTTTCGTTGATACCATCGACCGTAAAATGACATATCATCCAAATGTAAATATGCATAGAATGGTAGTAAACATCTGTCCACTTTGCCTTTCCGAACGAAAACGAAATTGATCAAAATAATTGAAGAATAAATTTTCAAAACACTCGCAGCTGTTTTGTATATTACTAAGCGTTTTTACCTTCCCACAGGTAAAAAAAAAGAACAACAAATCGGTGTCGCTGTACGAAATACCAATCAATAGCTATTAATACCAATCGATACTTGTCAATACCTATCAGCACTTATTGATACCTAAAATGCATATTAATAACTATCAATACGCATCAATGCCTTTTATATATCTATACATATCAATACCTATCAGTACATATCATTACCTATTTATCTATCATACATATCGATACATATCAATACATAACAACGCCTATCAATACATACTAATACCTATCAATACACATCAACACATATCAAATGCTAATTGCAATAGTCATTTGTGTGACTTCAGTGATTAGCATTCTACATTATCTGGCGATATTACTAAGATGGAAGTTTGTAGACCTAATGATATCAGAAACTTGTTTGCCATTGTCATACCAGGTTATAACGAAACTCCGAAATTTCTGATTCGTTGGAATTGGTTGAACATCCACACTGACACCGGCAATTTTCATAGCGATACATTTTAATTAAAGCGCATATATCTTTACATAAATATAAATATCGAGTGAAGTATTTGAAAAACGTTTTTATGTTTAGTAAAAAAAAATATTGTTTGTTTTCTTGTTGGAATTCGTCTTTCCTACATAAAGAAGTTCTGTTTCTGGGAATCACAGAAAGTGAAAACCTTCCCTGCTGGGAAGTCAACCGATGCAACTTCCCTCTACCTCTTTTTAAAACAGACTAATAAACAACAAACAACATACGAGTCATGTGACCATAGCCTCTTGTAAACGCGGAGAGGCATCAGAATCATAACTTTGTGACGTAAATATGAAGGTAGATGGAATGAAACTGTACATTTTATCGTTCGAAAAAAGATGTTTCCTTCGGAATAAAAATAACCATAATATAAATTAAATTTAACCAGATGAAATTGTAACGTGTCCAAACTGTTAATAAGGTGCTATATCTTTTCAAGTATATAATATTGTATCGCGAAGAATGTGTTGTTTCCAACGCATTGTAAATTAGTAGTCCATCAAATTTGTTAACCTGGTCTCATTTAAACATCCACATATATTTATTTAGAAAAATACTAATGCGTGGTAACATAAAATATGTTGAATATCGTCTACTGTAGGCAGACGTTTTGATAAATTCGAAACATAAACCAATACCACTGGAACGTAATTATAGAACATAATTAAATAAATTCAGCGAAAAATCCTAGGTTAGATCCCCCACCCCTCTTTTTTCAATTTCACAAGTAAACCAACCGTACACAATCGTTTGGTCTACTTCGAACCCCTCCCCCTCCCACCCCAAAATAAACAAGGAGCTACCTTGTTTATTACTAGTCCCTTTCTCAGGAGTGGCTGTCACAACTTACGAATCTTTAAACATCGGTGCCTTTTTTATTGTGTTCCTTTGTATTGTCTTCATGGTCATGTACGACTGTTCTTCCATTTTCATTGATGATTACATTTCCCGCCAAAAGTGGGGAAGATTCTTCTTTAACAGCTCCATTCACAGGGGAGGTGGAAGTGTCCCCAGACGTGACAGACATTTCGTAACTGTTTTCTAGGTTTGAGTTTGTACTAAGCTTTCCATTGCCAAGTGTTTGGGATCCTGTGCTGTGTTTCTGGTTGTTGTTCATGTTCGGGCTCTCTGTGTCCATGTTATAACGTGGTGACTGCACTGTCGTTATCGTAGGAGTGTCGTCCATCCTGGAAATGGTTGTATTAGCAGCATAGTAATCGTTTCTACTCCGAGGACATGGATTAAATCCAAACTCTCGCTCCCATTTCCTCGTAATTACTGATTTAACCTACAAGAGTAAAGAAATTAAAGAATAAGAGTTAAGAAGGCGAAGAAGAAGAAGAACATGGAATAAATTAACTAATTTACATCCGAAAGAAAGATTAGTGAAAACAGGTTACTTCTTTTCCCCTGAGTTTAGATTTTATCTGTCAGATTTGATTTAACAAACCGAGATCAGCTCAATGTTACTACATCTCACGAAAAAACAACAAAACAAATGGTTTCTGTTGAAAGTGAAAATGTAATATAAATATGTTTGAAACAAAGCATCATGACTAAATTTGGCCCGTGACTTCAATGTTAGAGGCTAACCACGGAGCTCATTTCAGCTAATGAAGTTACATTCCTCATGGGACATCTGTTGATTTAATATCTTTAGGAGGGTAAGCATGGATATCACATTCGCAGGCTATTGTACACGAATATTAATTTCGGTGAATGGTTTTGACATACTGACAAAGAACCTTGAGGATAGTGTACATAGCAAGTTTGCAGTTACTGTTACCATAGTATATACGATCAAACTTAAATAGTCAATTTCAACTTTCTGAGAAGTCCGATGATTTTAGTACCGATAGCAACAATAATTTATAAACTAAAGTACATGTAGAACCTTTCTCACGTTTGGTATCAGAAGTGGGATATAGAACTGTCTTACACCTAAATCAGGGGTATAGACCTGTCTTATACCTCTATCAGGATGACAAATAAACAATAATAATATAAAATAGTCATAATAATAGTAATGACCAGCAGTGATTAAAGAGCTAGCATATACGGTGCGTGCGCACTGAAGATACAATTTGGATGCTGCAGAATAATAAGAAACAACTGAAATGTGCAAAGAGAACACTTAAAGTATATCTACGAAAACACCAGAACTTCAGAGTATACGTAAACACCCATTATAACAACAAACCACAGCAGAGTGGTAACTGCGATGTGGCATATCATGTCATTGTGTAGGATTAATCTAGCTGTCATGCTCTAGCAAACTAACATTGCGAAGAAAGTGGTGGGCATTGACCCCAGGAAAAGTGAGTCGTGGTCGGTTTTTGCTTTTGTTTTTGGATTAACTAGACTACCAACTTGTCGCTGGTCTTGGCAGAGACGCTCCAAAAAAGATCGTCGATTTTTTGTTTTTTAAGGTTGTCTTTAATTTTGCGTAAAACGTTTTTAGAAAATGTTTTGGTATACATATATATCTTTAAACCTACAATTTTTGCTACATTTATTTAGGAAGGTGAAATGTCAAATCTTCCATGCCATCTTTAATGAGTCATTATTTGATGACGGTAGTCTTTGTTTTTTAATATCTAATCAGTTATGAAGCAAAAGTCTTATATATAAATAGGAAAACTCATGGGGGTTCACTAAATACAACAACCTTACCAATAATTGGACTAAGGGCCCTAAGTCCTGGTGATGAATAGATCGAAAACTGCGGATGCCTTCCACAATGAAGAGTCCGAAACTGGAGCATGCGCAGCAATAAATGAAAAACGTATCATACCTCTTTCATAGCACTACAGAGCGCTCCAATTATGAAAACAGTTGGTTCTTTAACTATGTTTGTCTGAAATTGTCCATATAATGATATCGAAGATCCTAAATTTGCCCCCAACTATAATTAATTCATTGAATATTTGATTGATATATAGATTGAGTCATGTACAGCTGAATTTCTCTAAACAAATCGGTTCGTGACGTTGAAGTCAGGGACACGTTCTCTTTCTGAGAGCTTTTAATTCTTTCATATTGTTAGTGCAAGTGACTTTTTTATCAAGAAATAAAATAACATAAACTCTTTTGAAATAGGAATCAGCATCTTTATGTATCCTTGAAGTATCCTTGAAATATATTTAAGTATCTTTTAGTATCTTTAAGTATCTTTCAGTATCTTTAAGTATCTTTAAGTATCTTCAAGTATTGTAAAGTATCCTTGGTACATCTGTTAGCGAGAAGTAGCCAAAGATGTTTCTAACATATCATGTAACTGATTCTCATTTGTATGTATATATCTCTCTTTATAGGAAAAACAACACAAAACAACTACCTCGTTATCGTGTTATTACATTTAACAGGTGGTAAATTAAACAAGCTGTGTGGTTTTAAAACAATTAATAATATATCCTTATGCCATTCTTTTACTACAGATATTGGTAATCAAATAAAAAATATATTTATGTAGGCCTTTTGCCCTGTTCTGGATTATGTCATGTTGCAATTCCAATTTTTCGAAGTAGCAAATTTACAATTTCCGTCAATACATCACCTAAAGCATGACCTTTACAGAAAATATCTATTTATATCCCATCCACAATAAAAAATGAAAAAACTGCTCCCTTTCCTGAGCTCTGTTTAGCAAATTCAGAAAACGCGCTAGACATTTGCAATATCGCGTTCTCTTAGTGGCACTTGAGGCAAGAGGCTTCGATACAGCTTCAAAAAATTAATTTCCCTGGCATTCCAACTTCATATTAAGATACTGTAGAGTTCATCTGATACCGTTTGAAAAGGATAAATAAAACCTTCAAGAAATGAGTTGACATCTTACAGAAAGGGTTGATTGATCTCCGTAATCATGAAACGTCTTGTAAAACACTGACAAACATGATTTTCGTCTTTGACGAACTCTCGACAAGTGTGACCTAAAAGTTTTATTGTTTTTGTATGTCTGTGTAAACAACTCCTTTCTATAAACAATGAACAAATGTTTCCTTGGCTTTAACGAGTCTTGAAGGGTGACGTCAGGCAGGAGTCCAGTCGTGATAAATGGAAGAACAAACCTGAAGTAATGTTGCCTTATCTAAGTTTATCTTACAAGAAGGTCAGCTTTAATATAAACTAAACCTTTGGAATGCTCTTTAAAAGCAAACCTGATGATGAAGTCTGCTACTCGGTAAAGTTTTTAAATGTTAATGTTAATTCATTAATTAAATGAATTATAGTTACTCAACCAGAGAATGTCTTTATTAAATTTCATATAAACAATATTTTGAGGACCATTAGATGGCATTCAACACCATTTACCATTGGCAAATTTCATGCTTTCTATAAACTTGTCATTTAAGGTCATAAAAGTCTTTTGCTTTATTGTCTTGTTCTTTGTTTTGCCTATGTGGAACTGACCTAATGACCTGCGTGTTAGACTTAATGATCCAGCCACTTTAAACGTAGAAAGTATTACTTTAAAACGTCACAGGGAAGTATTGCTTTGTTATGTGTCATGCTCATGTATTAACAAACGGAATAAAATAAATAAATAAAAGGCGTTTAAGTTTATGTCACAGAAACGTATTTCACGTTCACAGGATGGTAATTGTTTGTAATGTGTTCACAATGGTCACACTAGATTGCATTACAAGAAGTACATGACACTTTTCAACTTTATTAAAATTGTGAAATTAACCGAATTCCTCTTACACCTCTCTGAACCAAGTCTTCTTTCGACTTGATTTCGAAACTAGTTTATAAATGTGTAAAATTAAGTGGGCCTGACGTTTCGATTCTAGCAATAAGTGTTAACTCTTGTCATTCAGCCTGCTAGGAACGAAACGTCAGGCCCCCTTAATTTTACACAATCTCTAACACATGTTCTTTAGTGGATAAGCAGGTTGCTTACAGTTTTTTTTATTTTGGAATAGTTTATAAACCTAAAAATTCGATCAAGGAGTGTTAGCTAAGTGGTTAACGCCGGTGCCTTCCAATCATAAGGTCCCCGGTTCGAGTCACTCCAAGATTAATGTATGTCGTCCAGTTACAGAGTTGTTGACAATTGACAATTCATAATCATGGACGTTAAATGTGAATGTAAGAGACTGACTTCGGTCAGCTTGCGGCTGTGATAAGCCAATGAAGCTTCTTCAATTACATACAATACATCCAAAAAATACATACAATACATCTGTCTTGTTGTCTTGTATGCTTTCGACGTATTTCCGATACCAAATTATCAAAAAGATTATTAAATTTACCCATAAACGTCATTGAACGTATTAAAAGGGATAATCTTAAAGACGGATGGATTAATAGCCAATACGGGTATGGATACTAAAAAAACCATGCCATTAAAAAGTTTACTATTTTCAGCCAACTGAAGGCATGCAACTTCTTCGTATTGCCGATTCAAGGATTAAAACAGAGTCACCCCCCCTTCTTTTTTTTTAAATTTTTAAAGTTTGATAGGAATCATCTCGGTTCAATTTGATATAATGAGTTGTTTTCGATCATATCTGTGATATCTTACCTCTGAATTCATAAATACGTAGATGAGTGACACCAAGAATCCCTGTAGGCCTCCTACGATGGTATTAATAATCATAATCACGATCACTGCCATATCAGGCAACCCGCTGATGAGGTTTAAAACGAAGATAGGGAAGACGTAGGATATTCCGAGTAATATCACCAACACCAACGTCGCACGGGCGGTCCGTCTGTAATAGGTATATCAAATTACAAAAAAAACTTCAATATTATATAAGATTAAAAGTTTGTGAAAAAAATTAAATTTTCGTTTCTCGTTCAGGCTTTACAAAAAGTGTTGATATAATTGATGATTTCATCACTCTTTAACTATCTTAATTGTTCTCAAAAGCCCCAAAAAACAACAGAAAAATATAACAAGCTTCCCCAGTAAACGTCAATTGGTGCGATAAAACACATTACTATATTCTCAAGGTAGGTTCAACGAAAGAATTGATATCAAGATATTGACAAATTCGAGGGGATAATTTATCTCCTCAATATGGTAACGTTTAATTCTGCCTAAAATCTGGGAATAGACGTATGCATTTTGTAAGTTAATTTACTTTACCTTAATATCCAGTTGAAAGGTTTACCAAGATTCAAATTCGAATATCGATATTCATTCTTGTTCCAAAACTTCCATTAAATGCCGTTCATTTTCTATGAATAGTCCTAATAAGCACACATAAATTTCATTATGTTTATTTATGGTTTGATAGAAAAGGAAGCAATCGAAAACGTTATCAACCAGAAACACAGATTAGAATAGTAAGCATACTTCTTGTAGATTCTAACATGACTGAGAATGACAAACACTTTAAATTGATATTACCTGTAATGCTTGAGTTGTGTATCCCCGCTACTCTCGCGTAACTTGGACATCAAAATTCGGACAATATTAAGCAGGAAAATACTGTTCAGCTGCAAAATAAATAAATAAATAAGCAAATATAAATAACAAATCATAAAAACATAGCATCTCATGATTTTTCAATAAAATTCACAACGTAACTATTGATTCAGGTAATATGTTAGAACCCATGTCGACGATTGCAATTACATGTATGGATATAATATTTGCATGTTTTTTTTTAAACTTGTAATATATATCTATATATATATCTATATATATGTATAGATATATATATATATATATATATATATATATATATATATATAAATGTAATAGGGATCAACACACCAGAAAACTTCCACAAAGTTTCATGACCGGTTTCGTCCTTTTGGGACTCATCAGGTGAAGGTAGGAATCGGACCCAGACCTTTGTGTCACAGACCGAACCACTCGACGACAGTGATTGTACTGGTGTATGAACTTTTTTCTTTAGAATTATTTCTGGTGTGTTGGTCTTTATTAATTTAGTATATACCTGTCATACCACTTGCTACACATTCATTTCTTATTTGAATACATATGAGTGTAAATTACAAGCTAACTAAATATATTACAAGCTAAAAGAATAATGTGCCTTTTTGCTTGCGTTTAATATAATATTGTTCTTAGAGAATATTAATTTGCTTCTGGGCTGGAAAGCTAACATTTACGAATTACTGCACTTTTGAAATTCCCATCCGCTTGTTCAAATTTTATATACAAAATAGGTATATTTTTATATCTTCAATACACACAGAGTAACGTACGCAAACGCGTTATACCCAAAACATGCGACTTACTACTAGGACTGTCGTTATCGGCAACACAACGAAAATTTGAAGGGCGACATCTTTTACTTTACTGAAAGGGAAAATGAACCAAAATTTCAATTATACATCTATATCGACATTACGCTGTTTCCGTTTTCAAAATTGTAAAGAGGCTAGAATTTATTACAGATAATGCAGTAATGATAAATAAGATATTTTTAATACAACACTTAAAAGTCATTAAAATTGACCTCAAAGTTTAACATGCTAAAAATTGTTAAAAGTCTTGCAAAATTATATCCCGAATCTCCAAATTATTCCAGATTTTAAGGCTTGTTATAAAAAGGGAAATTCAGTGTTCTCAGAGGGGAGTAATAGTTTAAAGGTGTTATTAAAAATTAGTGACGTTGAAATTGCAGTATGAGTGACCATTTATTTGACTATCTAGTTTATTTTGGGCTACTACAGATGACCTTTAACCCAATTACTCTGTCATTAGGTTCTGAATTATTTTATTTATTTATTATTTAGGTCCTCTCACACGACTTTACAACCCTGGTCATTGGAAACTTGACACACCTACACCTTCCCAGACATAAAAAAGAAACAATGATCATATTAATAATAAAAAGAAATGCTTGGTTTTAAGGGTATAAGTGCGTATGTGCAGTTTTAATTTTAAGAGGCCTACTACTGCAACCGCCCATAAGCAGAGACGGGCTGAGTGTATGATTTAACACCTCCGTGTCTGGAAATAATGTAAAAGTCTATGTGTTCCCATGCATTCACTAGACAGTAATATGGGTGCTAGGGGAAATTCTAAATTAAATGTTCACTCGAATAAGTAAGCAATTCTCTAAATATATGATCATGGAATGAATCGTTTTTTAGAATTAAATAATTTTCCAATAAATTGAACAAATTTCACGTATAAAATATGATTAGTCGGCCATTTAGGTGCCAAAGAAATAAGAAAGAAAAGAAGAAGCTAATTACGAACTAATTACTAAATTTAGAACAATTTAGCAATTCGCAACAAATATGACTGAAATGATGACATGAATATGATTATTATAGGACAATGTGCAAGAAAATATTTGAAATAATCCGTCAGGTTGTGTGCAATTTATAATATTGCGAGAAATTGTGCAAATGATTAGCGTATATCACGTAATCATTTTTTGTTTACACAAAATATTTCTGGGGTAAAATTAGGTTAATTGCAAAATATTAAAAGTGCTGCATCAGTTGGACAATTTTCTTCACTTTTGAGATATCATTAACTAATTCATTTATTTTATACTATATGTCTATGAATAATTCGTCAGGCCCATTCACTTGTTTAATTAAACAAAAAGGCAACTAATTACTAAGTTTAGAACAAGTTAGCAATTGGCAACAAAACTATAACGTTAGGCCTACTTACTTTTACACATTCTCTTACACGGGCGTTTCATTGGATAAGCAGTTTGCTAACAGTTTTGTATTAGTGTGTTTATAAATAATTCGGTAAACATTCGAAAATTTAGACGGTTCCTATACACTCACACATCAAGATATTTTTGGCGAAAAGTTTTTAACCTCCCTGTGGACAAGGTGTCAATGTTGTTGGGACACAACCTGGGCAGGTCAGTTTATCATTCCCTTCGATGGTTCGATATCTTACATACAAAATCAAACTCTTATTAACTGGTTTGGGAACTCAAAAAAAAAACAGTCATGAGCATTGCCATAACATACCTCAAATTGATGATGGAGGTTTATTAAAAACGAAAATGGAATTGATGGATTTCACGTCACGTGATGTAAACATAAACTAAAAAACATTGATGTGAAAAGTCAACAACAACAAACAAACAAATATATGACAAAGACTTACTCCTCGAATTGCGTTGAGATACAGACTATTAGGAATGTTCCAGCAAAAAACAACGGGACGACTGTTAATAAAAGAAAAAAACAAAATTCAATTATTCCAGCTAAATTAATCACCCTCGGTTTTTGTCCTCCATACAGGCGCGTAGCCAAGGGGTGGGGGGGGGGCGAAGGGGCGACCGCCCCCATTTGAGAATAGTTTATTTGTACGTTTTTATGATCTCGCTAGTAATTTCAAATAGAAAATGCTTAGATACAACTTGCAAGGCCTGGGAAGTGCCATTTCCAGCGATCTGGGGGGGGGGGGGGGGGCATTTTCGGCCAAAATTTTCTTCGCACCAACCCATGGTGGTCCTACGCTTAGATAGTTTCCAATGCCGAATCTACGGCTCTGATAATTTGCCTACAGATTCGCCCCTCCCTTGGCAAATTCCTCGCTACGCGCCTGCTTCCATAAAGCTTGTGCATACATCTTTGGGATTATACGACAGGTCACTTATATTTGTATGTCTACGTTGAGTTTTAATACAGGGACGGACCCCAAACAACAACAACACTCTGTTTCCAATCGGCCTAACACACTTCCTGAAATTCCAAATTCCAAGATTTTCAAATTTATTTCTTACATGTTATGAATAGTATATATAAAAAAAAAATGTCCTGGCGATAAATCTGGAGAATTTGTTTGAAATCAATAATTCCTTCTTTTTTTTTATTAATCTTAATCTTATTCCAAAAACGAGCGCTTGCGTTTGAGAATCAAAAAATGACAATATTGTTTTGAGTAATTAGTTTTGATAAAAGCACCAGCAGCCACAAGCTGCAGTCAATAACCAGCTTCCAGCATAATTAGCGATGACGCCACCTTCCAATATCTCAACGTCAGGCCATTAAAATGTTTCATTAAAATATAGTCCGTGGAATTGTTGCATCTTTCAAATCGTTAACGTTTCGAAGTCTATTACAACCGAAATAACACCTAGTCAACAAGACCTGAGCTCAGAAATCGAAACCATAAAATTAAAAGCTTTTGTTACAAAAATGTTTGTAGTACATTCCTCTGTTGTAACAAATGAATAATATAAAGCAATACGTGGAAACACGTGATTATTCAATCAGGGCCATTGAAGTTTCCCTATTTGTTTCTAGAATATTTGAGAATAATATGATACATTTTTTTTTGGGGGGGGGGGGGGGGCTTGTAAACGATAAACTAACTTAAGCATCCTATTTAGAGTGAAAAATTCTACATGCCCATTTCAAGATGTGCAACTTTGATTTTGAAGTAATCTTTCACCAAGAACGAGCTTGACACGAACAAGAAGCAGGAGGAATGAGCAAAAGCAGTTTGTTAACTCACAGGTACCCATTTAACCCCTGGGTGGAGAGAGGCACTTGAGATAAAGCATCTTGCCCAAGGACACAACGTAAATGAACTAGGCAGGAACCAGCAATCCTTGGATCACGAGTCCGACGCCTTAGCCAATTGGCCACCACGCTCTCAACAAATGCAATGACTTTTTAAATTTTATCTCAGAACAGTGGCGTAGGAAGGTACTTTTGAGTGGGGGGCTGAAGACTGATGGCCGGCCTGGGGGAGGGGTCTAAGGGGAGGGGGTGTCCCCCTCCCCTTTGGATTTTTCTGCATTTCCAGGTGGCCTCAGATGCAATTTGGTGCAATATAGCACACTTCAACACCCAATCCATTTTGTAAATAATTTGGCATTTTCACCTGGCCTTATAGATGCAATTTGGTGCTCCAAATGAGATTTTTTTCTCATTTGGAAATGAAAAAGGGATTTTCTGACTCGCGGGGGGGGGGGGGGGCGGAATGATACTTCCGCCCCCCATATTTTTCACTGGGGGCTGGCGCCCCCCAGCCCCCCGGTTCCTACGCCCTTGTCTCAGAAGACCATGCACTTACCCCATCCTATTGCGCAGTACCAATAAAACTTAATCTGATCCACATCGAATCGAAAGGCGAGAGCAACAATTGTATGAAGATAAAGTCCCTCCACGAACATCCAAGAGAAATTAGTCATCTCGAGGTAAGTTGAAATATAGAAAACAGCCAAACCAGCTGCTCTGGAAGTCTAGGAAAGTAATAAAAAAATTGAAATCCTGCAGGCCTATTATCATTTAAATTAAAGTTAACTTTGTAGACTGTAATGATACCATATTGTTTTACCTTGGCTAAACTAAAAGCACGTACACAACCATCATAGTTATAGATTTACGTGATAGAGAATTCCGCTGATGGAATCCGGGTTGAAACATTGTATTCATTTTGTTGTCAATCTTTAATTTCATGAAAAGGTCTTGAAGGTTACAGCAAAACTACTAATTACGACATCACGGGGACATCAATGTGAAATAATTCATGGGTGTCTTCATTTGTTTACGCGGTTTCTGTAATAGAGGGGGTACTTGTAAAATCTTTAATTTTGTTTATTCTGTACTCTCTATAATGTATCTATAAGGTTTTGTACAATTTATGCTGCCAGGCATCAATGTGAACTTGTTAACATGTCTTTTTGTTGTCACTAATGGAATTACGACTCCCACCATAATATTAACTGTATCATGTTAATGAACCCCCCTTTTTTTTGGGGGGGGGGGGTTATAGGCCTTTCTCTAATATCTTGCCAACATAAAATAACAACCCGTCTCGCATAATTTCCTCGGTTATATCATCATTCAAATTTAAAGAAAGAACAAAATACAAAACAAAGCTATGGGCAGTTACTGATGTTGGGCGTCTACTACTGATGTATATTATCAGAGATTACTAACCAGTCCACTCATCCAAATAAAGCGAATGAACCGGTGATGTCTTATATATCCCAGAAATGACCAAAGTTATGTGAGTTAGGAGCAAAGGTCAATGTTCTCAGCTCAATCAGCTGTATCGATATATTCCCTTAAATTTCATACTAAGGTTATCCCGCTTAACCAGATATGATTATCGGTTAAGATGATAATATTATCTGTAATTAAGTTCCTCGAAGGTGCATGTTATCAACTACAGTGACATAAATGTGTACTATGCTTTTTGCGGGCAAGAAATACAATACTTATTCTGAAGTGAATGTTTAAAAAAAAAAAGGCCAAAAATCTTGACCTTTTTTGTCGATACCTCAATAAATTTGACAATTTTTGTGTTGTAATTGCAACCTACCTGCACATCCAGAACGAGGAACATAAATGTCGGTATGCACAGGACAAAATATTTTAAGCCAAATGACGTAATCAAATGCCAGTGAATGTAATTTCTGGTACACCATAGGCTCCTGAAATTGAAAAGGAAGATAAGAAGGCAAACTAATCGATTTGTAAAAAATAAAATGAGAAATAAGGTAGAATTTGAAGGCTATAGTTATTTTGATCTTTAAACGAATTTACACGGACTCATTGCTCTAATCTAGAAGTGGAGTACGTCAATGTTTGATTTAATGAAATGATAAACGTTAAAACACATACATTTTGACATTAATAAATTATATTCTCAATGGCTATTAAAGGGAGTCTTTCAAACCCATGAACCAAGTTCACAACATAATCAATATTACCAACTTTTCAATACCTCACCTCTACTGCCTCCTTTGTTTTTAATAATTTTTTTTTGTTATAAAACACAATTCTTAAATTTAAGTGATTTTCACAGGTGGTATTTTGAAGATAAACTTACCTCGAAAAGGCTAATATGATGAATGCAATGGTGCAAGCAACAAAGGAAATTATTCCGCAAGGTAAAGTCAGTTGCAAGTTAAGCTGTAACCAGAAAAAAAACCCAGAGATTAATAGAGAAAACGCGTTTAAAATAACGCGATACATGCTGTGTTAATTACAATGATGAAATAATTTACATACACTACAGTGGTGAGTATCCTAATGATAAAGAGATAAACTCGACAATGTTCTTAAGGTGTGACATGCAGTCTCAGCACACTCATTGAAGATCACACATAATTATATAGACAAGTCGTCAAAAGAGGTTCCATGTCATCCTTAGTTAGTAGGTGCCACCATAGTACGGCACAGAGGTCATATGTTCATTGACCTTGGTCGTTTATTTCCCGGCATTTCATTAAACAGAATCTGTTCAAATTATATATCTTTCGAGATCCGGCATTAGGATTCACAAATGATAGATATCTAAAGTAAGGTAACATATGTCACCAAGACAGAACTAGCATTGTTCGATACACATGGTAGAAGCCTACAGTGGAATTACGACCTTCCTAACTGGTTTCGAACCTCTGGATATTCAATCAGTGTCCATAGCCTAGTTGGTTAGGCTGTCCGCATATAAAGCGGGAGGCTCGGGTTCGAATCTATGTGGAGGTTGGATGTTTTTTCACTGTGCTGTATTTTCCAACTCATAACATTTCATATATAAATATATATTCATATATATATATATATATCTTTATATATATATATATATATCTATATAGCTTTATATATATATATATATATATATATATATATATATAAAGCTATAAAGTTCACGGTATGGTCCCGGCATGTACTGCATCCATGAATGAAGGAAAACGAATAAACGAAACTACCGATCAACTGTCCAACAGTCAATCAATTTAATCGATCAATCAATCAATTATTTCATCAATCAATCAAAGCAAATATGTCTTACAAGAGTGAACTTATGGCATTCGTAATACATATCGTCCATTGTTTTGTGTTCCCATTTTCCATTTTCTTCACATGTCCGAGAAACTACACAAATGAACAAAAAGAGAAGAGGCACAATACAGTAACGTCAAATTCCAAAAAAAAAAAAAAATGATTAAATGACATCGTTCCATGTTCTTTACTAAAAAATTGCCTGGGCGCCACCCCCACCCACATCACTCACATCCTCCCCTAAAATCCGAATTCCAAGTAAAGCCAAAGAAAATGGACGCTAAACACGACCGATAAGACATGAATTCACACAGATATGCAGATATAAACAGATATATACAGATATATGCAGATATATGTAGATATATGCAGGTATGTAATATTATTATATATATATATTATTATATATGTTATATTAATATTATTTATTATATTACATTACAGTACATTAACTACAACCTAGTAGTTAGTTGTATAACCTTACTCACTCTAATGGATTTGTATCGGTGCTCTGCTGGGAAATTTTGGATTCCTCATATAAAATACTGCCGTTAGGAAGTAATCGTAAACTAAAGAGTGTTTTTTTTTTGTTCCCAGTTTCGTACTGATGTGATGGGGTTATTTTATTTGTAGTCGTATGCTCATGTTGCTGTACTCAGCCGTGTATAGTGTATGCATGCTATATAAGTTCTGTGTTTGAGTTTGAGCTATATACCTTGTACTATAACAACGTGAAATATTCGCACTTTTTTATTATTTGATTATTTGATTATTTCACACCGTCTGTACTTTTTGCGTGTCCTCGAGCCAGTGATTAAAAGGGGTGATAAACTTGAAAGAGGTGTCACACAATGAATATAAACAAATATCCACCTAACTTAAGAGGTCTGAACAGTCTCTGCTGTTTACTCGATTCCGTGTCAAGTATATGGGATAGTTTCAAGTTTAAAATGTGTGACGATTTGTAGTTCTAAAACAATGTAGTAATTCCCATAATAATGTCACATTTGTGAAAGGCCGGGTTAATTGCACTGCTAAATTGTTGTGAAACTCACAGTTTATTGCACAAATAAGCAGACAAATGACTCCAAGTTCATAATAATTCAGGCGACTAAATTGGTCACCATTCATGCATAAGAAACCTGCAGACTATATAAAAAAAAAATGTTATAATTAAGTTTTCTGTGATTAAGTTTTACCAAAAAATAGGAGGTGGGCGGAGGAAAAAAACATATAAAAATTGATTCATGAGAGAGATCACAATCAACATCTCCGTAACTGAGGTCACTCATATTGAGTTAATAACGTCAAGTAAAAACTCAGAAACAAAGAAATTGCAAACAAACCAAATAAGAAATTCTTCAATGTATTAAAATAATAATTGACTAATGTTTGACTAGTAAGTATACCTTGTATAAAGATGGTTCAAATTGCAGATTTAAAGCGTTTTACAATGTCACTTTCTGTTAAAATTTGGACAGAAATTATTATTGGCGAAACCTTTAGAGTAGTCTCGTTAGTCGAGTCAATCAGTATGTATAGGATTGTTGAAGCAGACTTTCATGTAGCGATTCTAAAGACAATCTTTCCAAGATTAATAAAAAGAGCAATGATTGGCGGCAATTGTTGCATTCTGAGGTTGATTTAGCCGTCAATATTGGTTTGTGAGTAGGTCTCAGCACGAAGTTGTTCTAATGTGTACTTTTGAACTTTTTCTTTAAGGTTGAAGAAAAGGAGTGGGTGGTGTATGTACGAAAATGATGGCTTATATTGTCCGTCAATTTAACAACTCTTTATCACCTCCCCCGCCTTCGTCGTATGAACTTGTACCTTATAGTATAAACTATCTCGGTTCCAACCTGCCTGCCCGCCCCCCCCCCCACCCCCTTTTTACATTATACATACCAGAGTGAAGTTCCGACTCACACTCGAACGTTACTGTCTCGCCTACTTGTGTGGGAGGCCAACAAAAGCCTTCAAAGTTAGCTTCACAATAAACACCTGTAGTAAAGATAAAAAAGCAAAACACAATCTAATTAATGTTTTTGTACTCGACGGCAAATCTGAATAACATACTGTTCTAGTCATTCGTGGCATACAACAGGAAAATGAAAGGTAATCTTGCAACAACAAAAAAGTGATCAAATTTTCAAAACATTCTTTTTATTATCGTTCTACCTACACATACTTCCTTTGGAGAAAGTTCCCGACTATGAAAAACCCTTCAAGTATATAACTCATTTTTTTCTCTCAAGATTTCATGTTCATCTTAGATAACTTAGTTCATTGCCGATCACTTGACTCTTTCAACAAGTTTAACCTCAATTTCTTGAGATAAGCAATAATCCTTTTGCGAGTCAACTCATTACAGGCAAAAGAACATAAACAATTTTTTCAAGCGCATTTTGCCGGTTGAATGCTCAGATTAATGGATATAAATTCTAGTTCGGACTTCTTACAGTATTATTTTGTTTTTAGTACAGTAGCTTATTATGAATTCACAACCTCACACCACATAACATTAAAGGTATTGAGCAAAACCACGGCATAACATAACATTTTATCACATTAAATAAACAATGCATTATAACTACATAACATACTGTTATGTTACTTAGTTATGTATCTTATATACATTACATTTGAACATTGCTTGACATTACATTACCTTCCATGAATCACATATCATAACATTCCCTTGTTTCACATTACATTAGATTATATTTTTATGTTATTATATTATATCTTATCAGTCCATTTGGCTGCTTTGGGTTATGTTGTTTTATTCCACGTTATAAATATCAATCACAATTAGTTTGGGTCAATTCATTAACTTGTTTTGAAAATGGATAAAGTGTTTCATCTCTCTGAAAGTGGTTCAATCAACTTTGTACAGTTGGATCAATATTGAATGTTTCAGTTTACAACATTTAAATATCAACTTAATAAGTATGCATCAGCTGGCCAGAGGTTAGATAATTTATGGAGTTTTGATTGTGGTTTTGGTAGTTGTTTCTTTAAAGAAAACAAAATATAACAAATTACTATATTCTGATGTGATAAATCTCTTACACGATAAAGTAGGCTTAAAATGATGTCAAAGACAGGCAACATTTCAGCCAAATTATACATGCATTAACTTGCTTTTCAAAAACGATTACATAATGAAATATAATCTGATAAAATCTCACCTTCGAAAGACACATTGGCGAAGTCGCTATAACATGTCTCATTCTGTTCCATGATGTAAGAATAGTATTCAGCGTATTGTGAATCGACTCCTAAATCGTCTGCAGCTAAGGATGCTGGGAACAGACTGGTTGCCACGACAATCGTCAGCACCTGCAACATAATAGAAGAAACGGATGTGATTGTGACGTCAGTACCGAAAAAAAGTTTCTGCGTCGAAATATTATATTCGTGTGCTACATAATAACCCTTATAATATATATATATATATATATATATATATATATATATATATATATATATATATATATATATATATATATTTTTTTTTTTTTTTTTTTTTTTTTTAAAGGGTTTTTCGAAATATAGTTCAAGGAGGGGCATTCATTTTATGCATCGGAAACTTGACATAAATATCATGTTGCTCTCTGGTCATGCTAGAAGGTCATTGATTGGCTGCCACTGCAGAAAAGAAGCAGTTAAAATATCAATAGTTTAAAGGAAATAAACAGTCCGAAAATATATGACTTGGTCTGATCGATCAGAGCTGGAATTTAAGGCTTATTTTGGAAGTCATGTTACTTAAAACGGTTTGGCAATCTCTAAGGATGACGTGAGGCACAGGATTGTATTTGATATAATCGCAGAAGATTAAACCAATTAATGGCTGTTTAAACAAGCGAGAATTTTTGAAAGACCATTTAAAGCGACTGAAGTATGTAGTCTAATAGCCAAACCATTAGGTCAGTGAGCAAAAATAATTTCATGGCTTCAACTGACATGTTTTTGCACTTCAAAAAATAAATTAAAGACAAATTAACGAAACATTGTGTTGCATGTCATCCAAGGGTGTTCTCTTGTTTATATGAAATTAAAAGAATATATTTGGGTTGATTTATCATAAATGTAATATTACAAACTTATCTGTGAGGATAATTTTAATAAATATTATCAAAGACCGAATTTGGGAAGACTTATATAACACTACACCATATAATGCTTCAGGTAACGCAAATTATAATTTGATGTTAACTGCGTTACTACTACAATGTACACAACAGTGCCAATCAAACATGAATATCGCTGTGATTTTTTTTTTAAAAACAAAGGAACTTTGCATCGTCAGTTCATTGCATAAGTCAATTTGGCAAAATACTTCGATTTTGAAAGGAAAAGTTTGGGTGTAATATATTTACGGGTCTCCAGGCATGACCTTTTATAGAATTTTAAACTTTGTTTTTGTTTTATATATACTTGCAGTTGTCGTTAATTTTCCTCGAGCTACGAACGTCAACACTGAATTCTCATCTTGCTTTTCTATCGCTTTGGTATATAGGAGTTAAAATATATAACCCATACGCCCAAAGGCAAAACAAGATTGACGAGCGGTTTACAGTGTTCCCATTTAGACCTCTCCAGGCGGAGGGGTACTTCACATCCTTGAAAATCGACTCTTCGCCTGTTTTCCGATCATGTACCTTCACAGAATGTAAATCAATTTCAGACGTCTCACTGATTTAATATTTATAGAAAATTGACACAAACGATTTCGAAGACACAACTTTCAAAACAGTCTTCCTCGGCAGCGATAGAATTACAACGTCACTTATCCGATTGTTAATAAAATTCAGCAGCTTTCGGACTAAACGCCATTCAAGTAACAAGTTTTGACTGAAGGCCCTGCCGTGTCACTGCATAAGTTTTGCATAATAAACCATCAATATATGAACTTATGCTTGAGAGTTCAATTTGGGGATGTGATGAACTAATCGTACACTTCAAAGATGAGCGAAGCATTTACATCTGTAGCAAACAAATATTATTAATAAATAAAATTTATTGTCGTTGTTTATATCAATGTTTGATGACAAAATAATTCATATATCTATTGCTTTTGATTTCTTTTGTCGAAACAATTTTAATAACGTAATAATGCAGTTCAAAAACAAAAAAAAGTGAAGAACTGAATTTAAAATGAGCAATTTTCAAAGGTTTACAATATTTTGCATTCTTGTTTTGAGAAGTTTGCAAATATTTGAATCTGATGATGATAGAGAAGATAAAGTCGTTCATGCATAGATTGTTGAAAGAATATTTATTTCAAGGTTTCGTAAGAACGAGTTTTCCCTTTAGTGAGGTCAAGTCAAAAACAAAGGTGTTCAACAAATTTTCAAAACAAACGTAGTTGCCCATTTAAAATCTTGTACTACAAGTCTTTTTGGTCTAATTGGTCATATGTGAGAAAGGTAAAAATTGCTGTTCAAATTTGTTATTACTCTACGGGTAAAGTCTCGAAAGTGCTTTTTATAGTTTGCTGACTACTGAAACTGGTCCAATTGGGATTACCGTTTATAGATCGTGGTTCTCTCTCTCAGAGGGTTAGTATTTAGAATGTCTTACACGCTGTTATGATCTTAGAATATAAAATATCGATCAAGATCACCCAATAATTCTCTAACAGCAGAAAATAGTGTTTAACTGATTCACCGTCTCTTGCTTTTCTTGTTCTAGTAATAACTGGGCAAATTAAGAAATTCTATTAAGATTTACCTGCAATGACCACGCAGAGGCACTTTTGTTTTCCTTTTAACGTATGTTGATTAGGGAACTTGATATAAAGCTGTCAATGAGCAATACATTACACCCGTCCGGTTTCATTTACGCTAACATTGCTAACATTTGTTCATTTCATTCTTAGTTACCTTGATAAACTTGTCTTCAACTCATAGAAACTCTTCTTTATTTATTTGTAGATGATTTTTAAAAGCAAATCCTAAAACGATTGCTTTCTGTTGCATTTATTGTTATATACGGTAATACCTGGAATTCCAAATTTAAGGTTTTCAGTTGCAAAAGTCGTTAAATATATTGGATAATATTTCAAATGTCAAGCCGTATACCATCGAGGGTATGCAGACAGATTCATTTATTCAAGGCAGGATCTCCATACGTATATAGGAACTCCACTATGTAAAACATCGGCGGTCATATGATCTTGGTAGTATTTATAAAAGATTTTCAATCTAAAATAAACTTGAAATCCGTAGCAATATGTATTCAATAAAATAAAGCAATGATTTTCAGTGAACATTGGGAATTAGGGATAGAATGACCATGAAAGAGTTAATAATATAGGCGTCCGAAGTTTTCTCTATGGATATAGATTTATTGCCCGAAGACACTTGAGAAGGACAGTATAACAAGTCGATGAAATTATGTGTGTGCACAGTTTACACTTGATGTACTAAACAGATTCATCTCCTTCTGAAAGTCGAGAATTCCCTTACAGTTTCACAGTAACTGTGGTGACCAAGTCTTTAACGGTTTTCCTGGTGTCTTTCGATTTGTTAAGTTATGGCGGGAAGAGTTTTATACACAGTAAAGGGGAAAAAAAGCAATTCAACTCAGTCTATCTTCAACCGCGAACAAATGTGCAGTCAATCGACTAAAATAAAAAAAAAACTTAGGGTGACAAAAACGAAAGAGACAATATATGTTAGCATTAATTGCAAGACAATTACATCCAGATACCCTGCATGGGGTAGTCTGAGCTTCCACCTTGAGTCAATTCTGTCCCCTCCCTGGCCCACCATTGCGGCCACTCCCTTTCTACGGTTTCAACACGCACATACTTCAATATGGAAAGACTATCCATAGGTCTATTGATAAACCAATGCGATAAAGTAATTAGGTAATTAGCAGCTTGTTTTGAGCTTGTTCTTCAAATTCCCCAAACCTATCGAGTTTTAAACAAGATAAGCTTACAATTGATGCAAATAAGGCACCTGCCTATGGGATTCGGAATCACTGACTCATTTATTAGTAGGTAACAAGAAGAAGTTGGTTCAATCCTAAACGTTTTGTCGTCTAGACACTTCTCCTGGTATCATTAAACGTAGATTAAATTAACATTAAACATGAACATTTCAAAATGTTGAACTTTTTACTTCACTATTTGGAATGAACCTTGGCTATAGTCAACCCGATGAACTCAATGATATGAGATTAGCAGGACCATAAAATAAATTAAAAATTAAAATTATCAAGGTCATTGGTTAGGTTTACGGAAAAGTAAAACTGGAGTAAATTTTAAGACAAAATTAGCAATAAATTCTAAAACTTGGTATTTTCCTCCTGTAAATGTAGATTTTTATTTAAGTATATAAGCAACGCGGGATTTGATCAAATCAAAAAAGTGAATTGTTAAGAACACTACGAGCATTCGAGTAAAGACAAAAGGTAAGAAAGGGGCCAGATGTAAGAGGGGCATAGATGGGATCACTGTATCCGGCTTCCACTTTGATTTGAAGCGCTGGAAGTGAAATATTTAGACTTTTAAATGTAGAAACTTTTCCAAAAATTCGTACTTATGCCAACTCAAGCATTCTTTAGAAAAGTAAACAACAGCATCTATCGAGCAGCCGTAAGTAAGGTTGCCACGTGAGACCTGTTTATCAAATCATGCCGCATTTTCCCATCTATTGTGGCACATGTAAGTCCATTTCAACATCACCCACCGAAGCTTTTAAGTACCATGCAACGAGTTCGTGAGTACCAATGGAGAAAGGATCATGCAAGCAAACTAAACCCTATATGTATCGTAGATATGAGGGAGCTAGGCAGTGATAACTTTAACGCTGTGTTATAGCCAACGTTCGCCGCGACGCAATTTGTATCTTTAATATTAACCAAGCAAAATTATGTATATTTTGTTAAATATGCCCATAGTCGTATTGAAGATATTGAAACGTGATATGCTTTATTTAATTGGATATGCATAACTTTGATAAATTAAGTTTGTAAGCGGAGAATGTTTCAATCCCGGGATGCATAAATTAATATTTTGAGGAAACACAGTAAAAAAAGAAAAACATAATGAAGTTTTCATAAAAAAAAAAAAAAAAGTAAAATCTAGTAAAGCAACCACGATAAACATAACTTCAAAAGTAAATTATGATATTATGTTCACAAGGCAATACAAACCACTTGAAGTACTATCTCATGTTCCGGGATCTATAGTGTAATCTATACGCATAATTAAAATATTCGAAATATGTAAGGCAGTTACTTTACGACTCTTATAGCAGCCACATGCAGGATAATTCTCATGCTTATATAAGGATGACATAAGATAATAGGTATCTGGTATAGTTTAAATTGGAGTGGGTTATCTTCCTGCCGGCTACAGTTCCTTTTTTTGATATATATATATATATATACTTATATTAAAAAAAAAGGTTGTACAATACTACCGTACTCATGACTTAAGTAGGCCGTTCTACTTCCATGCTGATCAGGCCGTAACCATGACTAGGCCAAGGGTTATACAGTGTACATGTTAGATTACAATAGTGTCATAGTCTATAGGTTAAGTATGTGACACTCTTTTGCCTAGACGAGAGCACACTTTAAGCAACAAGTGTCGACTTTACAGAGCCAAACAATATGCTTGGGGAATTTTGATCTAGTTGCTCTAGTTTGCTTGTCGTATAAGAAATACCAGGGTATAATAAGATCGTATAAGTTATAGGGTAAAAGTCATAAGGGGAAAAAATAACTCAATATATATATATATATATATATATATATATATATATATATATATATATAGAAAAGCCTTAGAGCAACAGATGAACCAATTCATATTTGAACTTTATAACAGAACACAGAAAAATGATGCCACTGAACGAATGTGTTGGATATATTAACGATTAGGGGGCGGGATCATTAGCCTACCGATGTATACCGGCTCGGACACCGAGACGCCTCTATAGATCCGAAGCGACGAAGGCGACGTCATGGTTGAGGTGTTGGCGGCCGCAGATTTTCTTGCCGGTCGCGAACGGTATTAGTTTCAATCGGGCGCCACACGCACCGCTTGTTTACAATGTCCATAGCGCCACCCCAATCCGCTCCTGTTTACGAGATTTTCTCTTAATTGTCAAAATATTATCAACACATGTGTCTACGGAAACAAAATGAGAAACTATAGCTGATTGCAGTTGGTTTGAATAGACCTACATGGGAAGCTTGACATTGAACAACTGATAACTAATTATACAAATAGACTGGGAATTGATGTTTTAGATCTATCGTTGATTTGTCTAAATAATTTCTACACCAACCGCAAAATGCTGTCTTCTCTTTGTGCCTTTATTAATTGATGGTAAATATTTTTGGTGGAAAGAGATCAATTTTAATTTGAGTGATTTCAGTAGATGATCAACTTCTTTATTTGACAAAAAACTTCTTTATTTGGTACCATAAAATACCGATTCGTTTTACCAACTTGGTCAGCAGGTTGAATAGAGCGGTGCTATGTAGTTGGACTTATATTGCAAGCTCTTCATGTGTGCACACGCTGCCAATTAAACACATCCCATGAAATATTGCATGCCTTCGTCGAATTGAAATGAAAAGAATATTGATAACAGTTTCAGTTAAGGTCTCTCTTAAATGGTGTACCGATGACTTTTGTTTCTCTTGTCCACTTTATATGTACAGTCTGTTGTATGCGAACTATAAAATCATGACACTAAAACAATGATATTGCTACTAAACTTAGATGACTTTGTTTCTCTCGTTCGGTCTATATGTACAGTCTGTTGTATGAGAACTATAAAATCATGACAGTATAACAACGATATTGCTACTAAAATTAGATGGATTACTAAAAGTGTTTACGTCAGTTAATGCTGTAAGATGTAACATACTGTTTGTGTAACGTTCGGATTCTACGAGTTAATTAATGCAGTATAGGTTTGTTATGACTATTGACATTTCTACGAGTTAATTAATGCGGTATAGGTTTGATATGACTATTGACAAGAAAAAGAAAAGTAGGTTACGTTGTAAAATGTAGCTGCTAGCAAAAAGGGTTTGTCGATGATCTTCCTTCTAAAATCAGAGAATGATTTAAAAGTCGTTATTTTATTCCTCTGGCGTACCCCTGCTTTATACCCTTCATTGAAAACTTTGATTACATTGTCTGTCAGCAATCACCAGTCGCAAATATTTGATTACAAACATCAACAGCTTGTCAAAAAGTATGAGGCTTCTACCAAACTTCTTCAGGAGATGCTAAATGTATCATGTATATTTGAGAAACTCTTTTACCAAAATCTTAACAAACATAAAAAACTAGAGAGATCACAGAGAAATCAATACAACCCTCTTAGAAAAGAGAGAGTCATGTTACATTCAGATTAATGCACAAGGAAACTACTAGACACTTTAAGGTATGATTTCGAATTTTATTCTCTGTAGTGTGAAACTTAAGGCAACCAATTGAGGCTCCACATTAAGATATAGTTAAACAATATACTCTTTCAAGGTACTCGATAAGAGTTCTAGTCGAGGAAAGGCGTCAAGTTGAGAACTTTTTATATCGTTAAATAAAGATTTACAATCTAATGGTTTTTGTTTTGCTGTCACAAAGATGTTGAAGAAGAATTGAAAAGAAGTATAAGCTAGGCAAAAGTTGCTAAGTATATATATATATATATATATATATATGTATATATATATATATACACATATATACACACATATATATATACATATGTGTATATATATATGTGTGTATATATGTGTATATATATATGTGTGTGTGTGTATGTAGGTATTATAGTTTTTATTATTTGTGTTATACATACAGACCTACGTTGCAGTTTATAAGTTATCATATTGGAATGCCATGTGTATTCGAAGTTTTAAAATTTGCTGGTACGATAACTTTTGGGATAGTTATAAAACAGCTTTACAACGTGGATTGAACTCTGATAATTGGCTCTTTAATTTAGCAGTAACGCTATATAACAAACGGTACTCGATGTTAACAGTATTTGATTATGTGCGGTGAATATTATCACATGATTAACATAGATCACTATATATTTATACAGAATTTTAGTAATTTTGTGAATAAAGTAACGAAGTTTAACCAATTCACTAACAAAAAACAAGCATAATGTTTTTGGTAAGGAAATTACTGAACCGATCAAAACTGTGCATTTTATAGTTTTGGTTTGAATAGTAAATGCGGGTTACTATATCCAATATTAAACTAGTTGCTTTGCTGGAGAGTTAGCAAGCTATGCACTCGAACACATGTCATATGCAATACAAAACTTATAGGCTTTCAATGAAATTTATGCGGAAATATGTTATATATAGTACGTTTTCTAAATTAACATAATTGAGAAACTTATTCAAGACAAGATATGCGAGTGGTTCTGTTAATAAATTATTAAATTTTTCATCCGACTTTGGCGTTGACTCGTGAAGATTAATGATATTATAGAAAAATTGGATATCTCTGTCATTTCTATAATATTCGAAATATTCTTCAGAGATAAGCTGTTTATCAGACTTTTTAATTGATGTGAAGATAAATTTCCTATGGCGAAAATCCGTTTTACCTTTCCCTTTATGAATTATACCCTGGGGAAAAATCACACGTTCAATGTGAAATAACAGTCTGTTATTTAGGTCACGATTTACACAGTGACGTCATATATGACATTAATTACTGGGGAGGTTACCTCTCTTGTGATTTCTGAGAAGATATCGTGAACCGTTACCTCCGGGATATTTACCTAAACTACATATTGTGTATCTCAAGTACCTTACAATCTGGTTTAATCTAAATACATTTGTACGATCGATATTAACCTAGTATATATATAACTTGGTTATAAACCAAAAAGAATTACATGTTGCTGGCAAGTTTTGAGAAATTTTAATGTTTATTACTGAAAGTTAGTCAGCCTACATTCATTCCAGTGATACAAGTCACAAATGCCGACATGTACAACCTCAATGAAATACCTGCAAAATCAGGCATGCAGTAGTTACCTTAAAAACAAAACACGTATAACCTAAAGACAACTGACCCCTTTGTGACGATATAAGAGAACAAAGGATGATCTAAATACCAAACTATATATATCTAACGTCTTAGGATGATTTATCAAAACAAGTCACTGCTTGTATTTGCTGAGCAAAACTCAATCAGTTATAGCAGCATAAGATGAACAAAATATGTGTAACGCTACATTATATTTTTCTATATGACATGCAAAATATGATTCGTTCCTTTGATTGTTGTCAACATAATTACTAAAGACAATAAAATACATCCAAATGTAGTATCGCTGTGAATATTACGATAATAATCCAGTATCCGCTTTGATATAACTCATTATTTCATGAAAATATAATAATGAACACAAAGTATCTCGAAAAACCACTTATTCATTGGTTCGTGAAAGGGTGAACGTTTCCTTATCGTCAGTTTCGATAAACATCTGTCTAATATACTTTCGTTGAATTATACAAAGTGAAAAAAAAAGAGACGAAATGACAGGCAAATATCAGTTTTATGATTTTACGCTGAAAACTGCTGGTTATTCACATTTTTGCTGTCCCTTGGGGTGATTATTTCAGCTTGAAGCGAACGTTTAGTATACATTCATATAATGGAAAACAATGAGAACTTTGTATTTGAAAAATTCATTATCTGATCGGTTCACTAATGGCGCTTTTGCTCGACAGTAAAACTCGTGAAACATAAAATGACAATTCTCACTGTCTATTTTATACATTCCGATATTTGAGGTTATTGTTTTAAATATTCATACAGTTTCCAAGCGCTCTCGCACTGCCGTATAATTCATCCTCATTAAGAAAGTTAATATTATGGGAAATTTTTTGTTTGATCACTAATACAATGTTTGCCTGCTTTTTCAAACGTAAAGTGGGGGAGCGCGACTGTATTAATGAGGAAAAACAGGTACAGAAACGAAGAAGAAGAAGAAGAATATTAAACACCGAACGTGTCATATTTGTCAATTGAGCCGGAAATAGTCAATTTGACTCGTATAGTTTTCTGTATACGCATAATATATTTTCTCATGGTGAAATGTGTGTACGCTTTAGGGGAGTTTTCCATTTTGCCAAAATAAACTGGCTTTGACTTTTAAAAGCCAGTGCACATTTGGTTCCGTTGTATAAAACTTGTTTTATGACTGTTTTACTTTTCTCTAGACAATCTTTAGAGCCATAAATACTCGATGAAAAAAAATCAAAAAATAAAACCGAGGTACGCGTAAAAATCTGCGTTTACTTCCGTAGTGTTGCATGGTGGGTTCAATTATGACGCACTTAACACTTTGAAATGGAAAGATTTTCACTTTTGCCAAAACAAACAACCATTTCTCTATAATTTAAAATCTATATATATATATTTTTGCTATTTGCGAGGAGTTCAAATGATAGTTATATCATGAAGAAGGAAAAAGCAACGTGAGCAAGAAAATCTGTTTCTCTCTTCCTACTTTGAAATCCTCTTCCATCTCCCATTAAAAACAAGAAGAAATCATTTAGAACCTTTGCCATTGAAGATGTATTTGCACATGCCTTCGGATTCGAAAATGTCTACGTTTTCGTTCGGAGTTACATACCTACAGCGATTATATATAGTGTCATTTTGTTTTATTTGGTATTTTTTGGCATTAAGAATAAACGGAAATTATAATATGACTGTAGTTACTTCTCTTGTTTCACCTCCGGGAAATCATTTTTTCTCCATTATAATTAAAACAAGCTGTACGTCATTGGTATAGGTTCTATAAAATATATGTTATGTTACAAAATGAAGAAAAGCATCATATAATTGAAAGCACTCCAGGAATTGAATTTATGTTAATAAACTATTTTTGTTATTATTCATCTTGTATATCATGTGGGTATTTTTTCCCCTCACAATTAGCATGTATTTTGGCATTCAAATTGCGTGCTGGAACATTTTCACTTCAGTACACACGTTAATTCAACTATTAATATAATTAGCCTAAGCAAAAAAAAAAAACACGTCTAAAAACCCTGATATATTTACAGTACTCATAAATTTGCAAAATGTATGTTGTTACTTCTTAAATGCATGCAGTAAAACATGTGCGTGGCCTCAGATGAGTTATGCGTTATTTGGAAAAGTGTAGGAAACACATATGACAATGTAATTCTTAGTAGCAACTTAATACCAGTATACCTCACCTTTAATTGACAGTGTGATCATGAATGATAGAAATATCAATCAAAGATAGAACTCATTCGTGCTGTCAAGAAAATCATGCAGGCATGTTTGACTTTCGACCCCACGTGACTTCAAAAAATATACGTACGTAATGTAAATCAGCTCAATCGACCATGTGATGTATTTGTCATGTTGTTGCAAAATCAATAAGCCTATATTGAACTATATCAACATAGGAGAACAACCAAGGAAGGAGAGAGGGAAAATACAGTCAACTAGAAACGTTATACTTGTAAATTTATATTTGTTGTTGGATGCATTTTATTATATTTGTAGCCATACTGAATCTATTTAATGTGTCCATTATTTCAGAAACGAATCGTAGACGTTTACGCTGTTTCATGATTATAATACCTCGAGGAACTTTACGGTCTATGTGTATATATAACTATTGCTGACATAATGCATATATATATATATATATTTATATATATATATATATATATATATATATATATAATATTATTTTATATATTACACATCGGACCAATGTAATTTTCGTAAAGTAACACATAAATTAACAGGTATGCAATAATGATTATAGTTAATCGTACATAGTCTTACATTACAGAGGATGCAGGTTATATTGTTCGTACTGCACGGTAATATGGCAATGTACTTTACTATTCAAATGCATAGAACTGTCAGGAGTCTTTGTAAATTCTCTTGAATCCTTCCGACATCTTAACATCAACCTGTTTGATGTAATATAGGAAGGATCAAAACATCCCTTGGAGAGACTTTGAAATTCTTTAAAGCCCTTATTAATGTCCCAGAGGTTATGAACCTCACTCAAGCTTCTTGTTTCATTAAACCTTCTCCCAAAGGCGTTCTGGGCTCTTCGAGCAGCTCAGAACTTAAGGAATTGTGGAACATCGCTCTCGACTGCCCTAATTGTGGGGGAGAAGGCTGGCAAATTAACTCTCCTGTATAAATAAGGTCAGATTCTAGCAAGATGTATCATAATGAAGTAATTTAACTTGATTGGGGGAAGACATTTTGTAGCGTCAGACAACAAGTTGAATCTCTCGATGCTGGCATATAGCGGATGCTTGGAAGGAATGCTCTTATAGAACACAACCTATGACCGAGTGAAGTAATACATGCATGAGCTCATTGCACGGCTGCTTCTCATGCATATTGTAAAGAATGCTATATATACATTCCAATTATTGTAGGCTATATTTAGGTGCAGGTACAAAATGCTCAACAACTGAGTTAATATTGACTATCTGGCATACCAGCCTGTTTGACTTCCCGTACTGTTTGTAGTTTGTCTTTGCTATGTTTCTATGGAAACTGTATATTTATAACAGAGAAATATCAAAACATGTTCAAGCGTATACGCGTATGAACAGCCGCAACGTTAGAGATTACGGTTACGTTAATCTCGTATTAACTTCTCGCACCAATAAATACACTTAGACAACCTAGCAAATATATTTGCTATGTATATTAAATAGCGGAGAGTATTATGCAAGACCGTCAGAAAGTCATCATTTACACAATAAACGAGCCACACTTTCATAGAAAATGTTCTTGGCTTGGGTTGTATATATTATTCATTTTATTCAAATTTTCTAAACACATTTTCATATTTTACAACTTTAAAACACGTCCATTTTTCCCGACAATATTTTTTGCAGTCATGGTACCAGGAAAATCTCCTGTACTTCTTTAGCTTACCTATAAGGTAAAATAGACTTGTCTAACAGATGTCGTTTCTCGAGCAGAAGTTCAACACGGCTGGACAGTGATTGCTCAAAAAATTAGCGCCCTGTCTAAAGTTAGGTCACGTGACGTAAAGAAGACTATGGCGATTCCGAGGGGAGTACTTCACGTTTTTAATTTAATGGGGCCTCTGTAGATAATTGAACTAAAACAAGAAAATAAATAAGGAAGTGTAAACGAAACACGATACGAATAGGGGAACTAACTGTCAAAAAGCAAAATGCAATCACGTTCATTCTGAAAGGTATGAATAACTGTATATGATGTATGGATATATATAGCGATGACGTAATTATGTCAATATAGCGATGACGTAATTATGTCAATATAGCGATGACGTAATTATGTCAACTTACAAATCACGGGTAAATTTGAAATGGAATAGATATAGATAAGGGTTTTTACAATTACTATTCTTCTTAAGTTGCAGATGTGTCTTATTGTTGCAAGGTCATATATAATTTTTTTGATTGCCAACAGTTAATGTGATATTTTGACTGAATTATATTTTGAATTAAACTAACCACAAAAATACATGATCTTTTTTATAAAGCAACAGTGACCAAGTGACAGGTTTTGTCAACAATGATGTTTTAAAAAAATCAAGTTGCATGAAATCTTAAATATGATTGGCTTTCCTTTGAAGAGGTCAGTGTGAATAGAATTACACTATAAAGGAAGATTAGAATATTTGTCAATTTTTGACAACTTAGTAAATGATAAAATGTTACACAAGATGAGTTTTATTTATGTTTCAAACTTTCAATACTTGACTATATATAGCACGAATAGTTTTTAACTTTAAAAAAACTGGATGGTTTGCCCATAAGCTTGGTGCCGATTTCCTCCATTCAGCTAGGTTTCTTTTCCAAAAATAACATTAAATTTCATTCTTCTCGGAAGTAAAATTTATCATTCAGGTCAGTAAATAAGCCAATAATAGTTTGTTATGGTTCATATACTCTGTTTATATCGACCAGCAATAGAGCCTGATCGGTTTTTATTTTTGCTCGGATCTTTGCACCTTGACTTTCGTTTCCACAAAGAAAAGTTAAAAATAAATATTTAAGGCTTGATATTTTCTTACGAAAGTTATAAAGTTACTCTATTAGATGTCAAATTGAAACTACATTAGTTAAGTACTCAAATGTATTAAATAAAACAATTCATCTCCTGATACATGTATCTCGACTTAATGATGTCATCAATTTAAATGTATATATCTAATGTTTTTTAATGTATACCCAATATATATGCAGAAACACACGCACAGCGAATAAGGCTGTTAAAAAAGGCGAGTAGACATTGGTTTCTTTTCATGTGTATAGGACTGCATATGCTTTTGCCTTGTGTGATCAGAAAGATCATCTTGCATCTGCAGAAACATATAATAGTTCTCAGTCAATGCCAGACATCTTAGTGTGAAATTACTGTACAGATATAACGTAATAGCATAGAGAACAGGCTGACAAAGGTGGTGTAATGTTACAAGAACAACAATTTGTTTTGTGTTAGACAGGCACAAGAGATGTTTGATGTTTCAGACAAATCTGAAGCTTCCTGTGTTTCGTTTTGCTTCAAACAAACCGACATACGGCTATACCATGAGAAAGGGGGCCTTAATCAATTTTCAATGTCAAAGACAATTTCAAACTACAGTCCAGCATGTTTCTGATATTTTCCGATTACCAATAGATGAAAACACAAATACTGCAAAGTGACTGTTTTTTCCCCTTTGAAATCAAAGAATGGCAATTTCCTTTTGTTACCATTATTAATTCATTCATTAGTCTGTTTGTGAAAACACACAGAACAGTAGTTTTGTAGCAACGACAGAAAAAACAACAACATGTCACTTATTTTGAAAAGAAAACTGTCGTAGTAAATGTTGATTATTTTGCTTTAGGGGGAACGATATATGACTGCAGGAAACTGTTAAGGATGGCAGAAGATTCATTGCCCTGTTTGCTTTGGCAGTAAGAGTGGTGTCCCTTTACTAATCTGATGGAATGTGATAATCTACTTAATCAGATTAATGGACCTGTTTGTTGCATATGCGTATTTTATTGTATTGAACCATATACTTATAGCAAACAAGTATAACTTGAAAAAGAACATCTCTGCAATTACTAAAATTGCAAACATAGATTGACAAACCCATATTGGGACGCGAAGGGGGGGGGGGGGGTGGGGTGGGAGGGGGGTTGGAACAATAAGATGAACGCAGGGAAAGTAAAAGAGGGACGTTAAACTAAACGGATATTACATATTAATCATATAAACACGCATTATGAGCTTTCTATATAATCTACTAGTATGTTACATAAACATAGGATATTTTTCTTGTACATGTTATGTCAGGTTACAGTTAATTAGTCTAATTAGTTCTACAAGGACAAAAACCTATTCTGCTTTGGGAACTTTTTTACCCATTTATAGTACATTCTTTAACCTGATAATGTTTGTGGGAACCGCATATTGTAGCATTTTACACTGCAATTTTAGTATAACTGGTTATGTTAAAACTCTCGTTGTGGTTGTATGACTGCAAAACAAAGGAGATACGTAGCCTACACGTTACGTATACTCAGAGCAGGTGCAACAAGTAACACGCCAAGTGGTTGATCAGAACAGCTTAGTCGTTACCATGGTTGCATGATTATACAAAGTTCCATCACTGCATTACATAGATTTGACTAACAAATATAGTTCACTCAAAAGTATGACTATAGACTTTGATTTTAACTTCTATAATACGTTATATTAATGGGTGTTTTCATGCATTGTGCAAAATTGATAGCTCAACTGTATATATTTTGACGGATTCTTCAGTACAGATTGGTGACCTATTCATTACGCTCGGTGAAAAGAGGCATCGCCGTTAAAAAAAAAAACACTTCGAATTGTGATGAATCAGAGGAATACCCAATATAGAAAGGTGACTTTTTATTTTAAAAACTTTTGGCTGTCAAGTTGGAGTATGGTACCCCTTTGTCACCATACTGCGTTCACGCGTGGCAGTGAAATCCCCCGGGCGTCCATTAACATGCTCTTCCATACGTCGATCAGCCGATGTCTCTGATAGAAATTACCATGGTCAATCTCGCGTTCCTAACTAATAGGAATGGAATGAGATTTTAGGTAACGTGTTATACCCTTACCGAGGTTTTATTTATTCTTTAAAGTGAGACTCATCCATAGAACTAAAATTATGGAGTTAAAAAACTTATTTTACCCCCAAATTAACCGTCCAAATTCACAAATTATATCCGTCCACAAACGTTTGCTTTTTTTTTAAATTTTTTTACGAAAACAGGAAAATGACGATATTTACTACATCTGTATTTGGGTTGTTAGTGTTTAATACTGTAAGCAAGTCATGTAAACTTCAAATATAATCGGATTCCCTTCAATCTAACGAAGAAATGTTATTTTAGAAAATAAGCTGCCTCTAATTGTCGAGCGGTTGATCAGTGGTTTTCCTGAAGTATATTATGATAAACAAAACAGATTACAATGTTGTTATCCAATATTTTCCCAAGCCCCGTTCATGTTCCCAGAAGCCCATAATTTTCGAACCCAATCAAACTGGGATGTAGCCTTTGACCCCCCCCCCCTCCCTCTCTCTCTTCAGGCCTGATTAGGGGACGGGGTCCACAATCATTTCCCACTAGCACTAAAACTATAGTGAGACATAATTATCTTATAACAATAATTATGACGTCAACAACGTTATGATCACTTAACGGTCGTATGTGATTTACTTAAATCGACAGCTTCGTTACATCGGTAACGTTATCAATATTTACGGATAGTTTTCATAGAGTGTAATCCATGAAAGAGGTAACAAACAAAACACTGAACAGCAACAGAAAAACAACCAATAACAAAACTACCAAATAAATAAACACTAGTTACAAGTATAGTTTACCCATTGCATAATATAGCATTTGACAATATGTAAACTCTCCCTAGCGCATGAATATCCCTTCCCTTTAAAATGTAAGTAAAACCCTCTCGTATTTTGCTTCATTTACTCCTAAGCGTATAAATTTGCCCACTGATTATTTTCCCATTTACGTTCTTCCGAAGGGGAGTTACGTGAGACAGATTCCGTAATCTCCAGTCTTCGAAAACATGAATTATTCCAGTCATTCTGTCTCTTTGGAAAACTATAGAGGATATGAAAGTATCAAGTCATGTTTGATATGATATGATATGATATATTATGATATCATATGATATCATTCATATCACATCACATCATATCATATCATATTATACTGATAACTAGATCAATATTTGTTTATATTGAGCGGCCAACCATACAACCATTGCTGCTGTCATTGTTTTGATATTAATTTGCTTGCTAAAAATATCATTCAATTTGATTAGTTTGAAAGTACAATTGATAGTCTTATTACGTTAAATTCTACTGGATGGAAATGTTAATTCATTTTTGTTCTATAAAAGGAATTCTGTGGTAGCTAACATATACAGTCTACGATTATATTTCTATACTGACGATGTATCAGCATATAACTTAGATACATAATCCATCGTATGCACATAAATGCAAATACAATTATCAGTCACGCAAGCCACGTTTGTCTACTTAATTAAGGAGAGCATAAGGGGGCTGGGGTAAAACATATGGGTTAAGTATAACATCCTAGAGAGTATGCAGCTGATACATTCAAATATTTGCAAAAACACCCAAACAAAAACGCAATGACATTTTACATATTTTCGATTAGTTTGATCTAGCCTGTTTATATGTATTTTTTATAAACACACATTGTATATTAACTGTCTTAGCGATGACATTTTCAGAAATAAACTCTTGGTTTTCAAGAAGTAATTAAGAACGGTGGATTCTTCTCATTAGCTTTTGTTTTGGTCATCCTTGCCAGTGTGTCAGTAGAAACACCGTTTATTATTATTTTCTTAAACTTAACTGATGACGATACTCCCTTTGACACTATACACACTTACATCATATAAAGTCAACGATTTAACATGCTCCCTTATTTGGGAAATCTAGAAATCTCATTAATGATGCATCCAATTTAGTTTAGACTTGGAGGAGTAAATTTATCCATGAACTTCAGGATCAGTTGTTGACAGCAAAGCATAAAACAAGGCATCAAATCACACTGTAACATTCTATTGGTATTGTTATTATTATTGGGCCTTTTACTATTATTGTAATTAAATATTCAACGGGAATTATGATATGCTTTATTTGAGCTGTTCATACAGTGTGCTGGCGGCATGTCAATTTGATAAAGAGGTCAAAGTGTCTGTAAATCGTACTAATTTTGTGTATTTATCATTATGCAACCCGAATGAAATATTTAACGTGCTTTACCAGCAACTGCATGGTAGCACATGTTGTAGTCAGTTATGTAGGCTACACACTAATCTAATATGCGGTTGAGAACATAACATACCATGTAATATAATACAAAATAAGATAAGCTAGTAGCTTCATGCATAACATTTAGATCAAGTTTTGATATTATTCGATGATGAAAACCACAAATTGTGCACGATGGCAGTTTATTAGCTATTTTATATAGGTTGTATTTCAAAATCTTGCTTGCAGGATTTCTACGTGGTTAATATTACAATATAACTGAGGAGGAATTGTCAGTACAAGCCAGTGACGAGCACGGAGTATCACCGTTGGGGAGGGGGGGTTGCACCTTTAAGGGGTATGCGGTAGCCATGGGGGGGGGTCGTTCAATAGGGAGTCTCCCCCACAAAAATTAAAAACATCAACTGTTCTGGATCCGCATCTGGTAACCGTTCAAAATATGCTAGGGTGTCAAATTATGGCCACTCATGATCAAACTTCTGTATGGGCAATAATAGCTTTGAATGACTGAAGGAACACTCCTCAATGTCTAAGAATAATATGACATGTAAAACTAGTCATATTTTAAAAAAGTTAAACATGAGAGATTTTGAACAAATATGGATGACCTTTTAAAGGATATATGTTAGTCTTGACGAATCCACATATGTTATTGCCAACAGGAGGTGGTAACCAATGTCTCCACTTAACATAGATATACATTGGTTCCGAAATAGTTATCCATTAGTACAGTTTCAACGTATGCATTTAGAAATAGGATAAGGATGTATAGTTTACAGTATATCCCCTATTTTGAAAGGAAACAGTGCCCTCAACACATGTTGCTAAGTGTATAGTGAATTTACCGACGCAAACACCATTCCAACTTCCATATAAACAACAAATCAACACTTTGACCTGAGCTAATACACTGCAGTATATATATATATATATATATATATATATATATATATATACATATATACATATATATATATATATATATATATATATATATATATATATATATATATATATATAACGTAACGGAAATCCCAAGAAAGCGAACGTTTCATTGGCATAACCATACGAATTTACTGCACACTAAATAAAATCCTCTCTTTTATACGGTATGTACGCCTATACGGTCTGACCTATATGCCTATATATATATACCGACCAGGTTCCTAGACACTTATCTGTGTAAGCTTACCGTTAGATTGGGCCGAACGTTCATCGCGTATAACAGTGTTACGAATCCTGGTATGGTCAATTGCAATGGTAACTAACAAATTAAGATTCTTTTGAAGGAAGAAAAAGTACCCAAGGTTTTGTGGTACCAGCCTTTTTTCTTTCATACGTGTACAGCTGTCCAGTACTGCTGCTGAAGATTAAACGGTTTCACTCTATCGTAGAAAGGAATTCTAAACAGGTTAGATCCTGATTAGTTACAACCATAAAGTTCAAAATCGAAGTTCATATATAACAGATAATAAGCTCTATACCTGCATCTCAGTGACGTCATCAACGTACGCATAATAAAAACTACAAAATTATGCTGAATTCAATCAAGCTACCAGTATATAATTAGTGCGCCTATACTTATATTTAAATATTTCACATAACATATAGTTTGTTGCAGTCTTTGTAACGCATATAAAGCGGGAGGCCCGGATTCGAATCCCGGTGGAGGCTGGAAGATTTTTCACTGTTCTGGATTTTCCAACTCACTACAATTTCAATTATGTATGTATGATTGTATATATATATATATATATTGCAACATGGAATCGTTCTAGTTTGTTTGGATAATGAATTCATTAATAGCCAATTTCGGGTAATTTGAGTAATTCGAGGAGTCTCATCAAATATGTATTGAATCATGTAAATATGATCGTTTGTCTTCAACAAACCAAGTCGAATTCCCTGCAGGTATTTTTAATTGCTATGAAAACCCATCTTTGTTTAGAAACTCAAAGATTTCCATACATACAGAGGAATGTGGCCTTTTTAGTAAGTCCCCCTCTTCCTCCCCCTCCTCCTCCTCCTCCTCCTCCTCTCCCTCTTCCTCTCCCTCCCCCTCCCCAAACACCATCATCAAGGAACTTATACTATAACTAACAACCAAGAACTTATTCATTAGTCACGATTCTGAGCTTCATTTCTGCAGCTATCAGGTTACAGCAAGCATAAAGTTACGTCAATTTTTATCAATATAGTCATGAAAAAAAAGATAGCGAGAAGGTTATTACAGGTCGAAGTAAGAAAATAATTTCAATAGTGTGGTTAACAAGGCAAGAAATCCAACTCTTCTTGTGTCTCATTGAGCAAAAAGTTACAGATATTATGTATCCAGAACATCTATGCATAATTCTAACTCGCCAAAAAGAACATTATTCATCGCTATACACTCAAAGAAGCATAACTTTTGTGTTTAATGTTAATTTACGGAATTTTCGTAGAGAATTACGTCATAATATTATAACTCTTGAATAGACTTTTAACCACATATTACAGAACAGTTAAAATTAGCAAATTAGCATATTAATTTCACACAAAAATGATAAACCCAGAAACGGTGAAGAAAAAGAAGAGATATTCAGACATATCTTCAATGATATTTCTCCCAGAAGAAGATAATCACAGGTTAGTAATATCTTACTTCCTTTGATATTTTTATTAAGCTTTTGATTTATAAGAAATAAACAGAATGTCTTATACTTTGTCATTAACACACATGGGATGCAATTTGACTCTTCTTTCAAACTAGCAAATTAAGTTACGTCACAATAAAAAACAAAAGAAAGGCACAATCCTTAGTTCCTTTTTGCAGCATCTTCATCAAACTTTCCTGTTTATTAGTTTTATGGGGGTGTAAAGAGGAGAAGGAATAATAGTAAAACATATATCAATTAGGCAAGCGTTTTCATAGGATAGAATACTACGGTACTTGACGTCATTAAAACTCTTCGTTTATGAACAAGACAATTTGTGCTCCCTACTAAGTTTAACTCAGAAGTCTAAAGTGTTTAGTCTACAAGTCAAGCTGTCTTTGGAAGTTATTACGATAAATTGAAGAACTCAGAATTCAGATGCAACGAGAGCCCTGATTGGATAGAAATTTACTTAACGTCATTAAAAAAAAAACTCTCATCGTTTCTAATAATAAACACGACTTTTACTTTTTTTTTTCCGTTTTCAAGGTTTCTAAGGGGTTTAGTCTAACAAATCAGGATATTTCCCCTGTAGATAAATAACTGCCCCTTTGTCATTTGAAATGCATATCCTGAATTGAAGAAATTAAGAATTCAGATGATAAAACGAAGCTTTTACCCAAAAAACAAAGTGTTAGCATACTTACCTTAATGAGAACTATTAATGTACATGATAATTCGCCCCTGAGACGCTGCTACACTTAACGGCTATGAACCCCTTTTACGACAACAACCAAAAGCAATTTAATAGTCCAAGCGAAATGGCATCATTACAAAAAAATCATCCAACCTGAATTTTTCATTATTTATATACAGTGTCAGCAATATATATATTTTTTTGTTGGCTCATTCTTTTTTATCACTAATGTAAATATATATCGTGTCATTTTGAATATGAAACGGATCTGAGTTTTTTGGGTTTTTTTATATCTCCTACTAAATCATCTTCATTATATGACTATTTGCCTCTTCTAAATGCCTAACGGTATGCTGTTGATTACATAGCATGAACGACTATAACTATTAGACATTTTATTGCCACTTGAAGCTTGTCATTCAAAGTAAAGATTAAAACAATAAGACGGACAAAATCGTGATCACCAACCGTGTAAATTCCATCCACTACTCTGGAAAGTTTTTTTGAAGAACCCACGTCAATTTGATGATGATTAAGTTGAATTTTAAAGGAACACTGGCGACTGATAATAGATTATGCTGCCGGCCTTTCTATTATTTCATCCTTTTTAGTTTTATTATTATTATTATGTTGTTGTGTGTGTGTGTACAAAATGACGACAGTTGATAATAGCATTTTCTAGTTTTATCTTACACAATCGAAACCAATGGAAAAGAAAGGTAATGAACTGTTATAAAGTAAAATATTGAACACAATATTAAGAAATAGTCACATAGGGTAGGAGGGAAGTAGTCAGAAGGGGTGGGTGGTAGGTGGGGGGGGGGGGAGGATAACACCAATCTGAAACTACTCGATCTAGGATAATTAATAACAATATCTTTTTTTCTTTTTTTTTAAGAATTTGCTTATAGATAGAATCGCCAAAAAAAAACACATACTATAACAATTGAATCAATGGCAATGCATTTATTTATTTATTTTAGTACGCTAACCTTCTTTTTGAAGATGGCTTAAAGACGATTTTGTTTTTAGTTTTCGTATACATTTGTACAACATATTGAGAATTGTATATAAAGTGCTTAACGCCAGTCCGTGTCCTTTACTATATACGCAGGGGTCGTAATTACATACTTGAATCTGTCTTGTTAAATTTGTGTTATACGTTCCTTCTTGTTCTCTGGATTATTATGAAACATATAGATCACATCTGCATGACACACTCAACGTTGCATTGCATATATACAGTTTGATAAATTTCCTTTTCCAACGCATCCCCGAATTCCCATTGACATTTTTTCTGCATAGCAATTACTCTAGCAACTCCCAACAGTGATTGCTTCATGCGTTCTTCTTCATTGGCTTTTGAAGCACTTCTTCCTGTCACAAAGACATCATCTCCGGCTGTTTTAGCCATTTCCAATATTTATTTTTTACGTGACCAAAAGAAGAAAATACAAAACAAACAAACAAACATATGAACGAAACATTTCACATGTAAAGAAATGCCTGAAAGAGACATCGCTAATTTCGTCTGTGACATGGATGTGTGCACAAAGAGGTCATTGGAATTATGTACATTTTATTTGTCAAAGTACCTTAAGAAAAAACGGCCGTAACGTTGTATTTTCACATTATAACAGGAAGATTAAAATGCTCAAAAGACTATAGTAGAACGATAAAAAATGGTTATTTCGGGTAGCTTGATTACGCGAAACTTAAATAAATAATAAATAGAATCAACAAACAGACAAGCAGACGGATCGACAGACAGATAAGAGAAAGAATATTTGCTTGTTCTTAAACGGTGGGTGTTGAAAGGGTACTGGAGGTAAAATGGAAAATATTAATATAATGATATTAAGTATCAAATTCATGACACACATTCACATAACGTATGGAACGTTATGTCATACAGGTAAATACTTGAATACTAACTATATGAACGTAAGTGGCCAGATGTGTCCATCTTTGCATAAAATAAATCTTTTTCTAAAAAATACCAAAACAAAAAATCTAAATAGACAGAAAGCCCAATGTCAGTGAATAAATATAAAACAACAACTTAGCATCATGGCTGCTTTTTTGGAGGGGGGGGGGGGGGGCGGGGGTCTATAACACTTGAGCGTGAAGAACCATTCACTGTCGAGCCCTTATGAAAACAAGTATCGGATTTCAAACAGATTGGATGGAGCCAATTTTAAGTCAAGGCTATAGTTATGCCTAGAAAATTCACAAAAGAACAACATCTATAGATATGCGAAGTTCACTTATAGTTATACGAGCTGCACATTCCGTTTATTGAAAAGGTATGCATGCTGAGAACGTAAAGCAAGGCTATAATATAAAACAAGGATTCATTGGTGGTCTGGATTTGTGTTCGTTTTTTTTTTATATAATTGGAAAAATTTAGTTTATGTAAATCTTGCTAAAGGGACAGTCATCCATTCATCCTATCACCCATTCATCCATTCACCCATTCATCCTATTCACCCATTCATCCATTCATTCATCCATCCAATCATCCTATCACCCATTCACACATTCACACATTCATCCATTCATCCATTCATCCATCCATCCATCCATCCATCCATCCATCCATCCATCCATCCATCCATCCATCCATCCATCCATCCATCCATCCATCCATCCATCCATCCATCCATCCATCCATCCATCCATCCATCCATCCATCCATCCATCCATCCATCCATCCATCCATCCATCCATCCATCCATCCATCCATCCATCCATCCATCCATCCATCCATCCATCCATCCATCCATCCATCCATCCATCCATCCATCCATCCATCCATCCATCCATCCATCCATCCATCCATCCATCCATCCATCCATCCATCCATCCATCCATCCATCCATCCATCCATCCATCCATCCATCCATCCATCCATCCATCCATCCATCCATCCATCCATCCATCCATCCATCCATCCATCCATCCATCCATCCATCCATCCATCCATCCATCCATCCATCCATCCATCCATCCATCCATCCATCCATCCATCCATCCATCCATCCATCCATCCATCCATCCATCCATCCATCCATCCATCCATCCATCCATCCATCCATCCATCCATCCATCCATCCATCCATCCATCCATCCATCCATCCATCCATCCATCCATCCATCCATCCATCCATCCATCCATCCATCCATCCATCCATCCATCCATCCATCCATCCATCCATCCATCCATCCATCCATCCATCCATCCATCCATCCATCCATCCATCCATCCATCCATCCATCCATCCATCCATCCATCCATCCATCCATCCATCCATCCATCCATCCATCCATCCATCCATCCATCCATCCATCCATCCATCCATCCATCCATCCATCCATCCATCCATCCATCCATCCATCCATCCATCCATCCATCCATCCATCCATCCATCCATCCATCCATCCATCCTATCATCCATTCACACATTCACCCATTCACCCATTCATCCATTCATCCTATTCACCCATTCATCCATCCATCCATTCATCCATCCATTCACACATTCACCCATTCATCCATTCACCCATTCATCCATTCATCCATTCACCTATTCATCCATTCATCCTATTCACCCATTCACCCATTCATCCATTCATCCATTCATTCATCCATCCATTCATCCTATCACCCATTCACAAATTCACCAATTCACCCATTCATCCATTCACCCATTCATCCTATTCACCCATTCATCCATTCATTCATCCATCCATTCATCCTATCACCCATTCACACATTCACCCATTCATCCATTCACCCATTCATCCATTCATCCATTCACCTATTCATCCATTCATCCTATTCACCCATTCACCCATTCATCCATTCATCCATTCATTCATCCATCCATTCATCCTATCACCCATTCACAAATTCACCAATTCACCCATTCATCCATTCATCCATTCATTCATCCATTCATCCATTCATTCGTCCATTCGTCCATTCATCCTATCACCCATTCACCCATTCATCCATTCACCCACTCATCCATTCATCCATTCATCCATTCATCTTTCCATCCATTCATCCATCTGTCCATCCATTCGTCCATCCTTCTATCCATCTGTCCATCCATTCGTCCATCCATCAGTCAATCAAGTAACCGACAATCTCTTAATCAATGAAACTTTTAATCAATCAGCCATCAATGTCCTGTGGCACATTCTTGTAATGCCAATGACAGGGGACAAGGGGTGTGCTTAAAAAACGTTCGTCCATGGTTATATCCATCAATCTGTTCTCCTCTTTTCTATGATAAAATATTTACATAAACCTTGATCTCTTTACAAGTTGAAAAATTACTCATTTTTAAAAATAATTATTAAATCAGCTGCTCTTAAATTCATGGAAACCGCAACACTTCTCCCCTAACTAGCCTGTATAACACCTAGTCGAATCTATGATACTGATACAGTAAAAGATCAGTAAATTATCGTTGATTTATGCCATTTTTACCAATGCGATCCTCGAATACGTCAACGCTGTTCATATAACCAAGACATTTCGCCACTTACTGAGAATAATAGTCAACTTTTCAAACAAATGGCTTTAATTATGGATTGCTAAGTCCATGACTTTGCATAACTTGCCGAAAGCAAAGTAACTGACCGTAAAAATAAAATCTCTACATTATTTTAAATATATTTTACAAAAACTTCAACAGCGTTTTTGAAGGCTAAAGCTACAGAACAGAATATCTCAGTCAGTGCGTGAAGTATATTGACGTTAGTATTAAAAGTAAAAATAAAAACCAAGGTTTTTAAATCAGATAACCATTTAAACAAACGGCATAGTTTACTGTATCTACAAATTAGAAGAAGAGTTAGCGTATATTAGAATATAAACAAGGAGCTTAGAATTTTTAATATGTACAATTTCTTGGAATAAATACAAGATTAGCTTATTCAAGGGATATGATAGACAGATAGTAGTGCTCAAAAGCGGTTAAATGGCTGAGTAGGAGGGGGGAGTGGGGGGGGGGCAAGTGTATACCTTACTTCAATTAAAATGGAGGGAATATGAAATAAATTTGAAGTATTTTGACGTCCGACCTTTACTTGAAATAACAAAAAACGTGAATTGGTTATAAAGAATTACGAGAGCGCATGTCCTCGAATACGAGTACAAACGAATGTATGGTAGGAATGCCAAGAAGGACTTGAGTACCACTTGTGTAGCAATGTAGGACTTGAGTAAAATAAGTGTAGCACTGTACTCGTTCATTCCATAGTAGTTTGCATGGATCAACGGCAATTCTCTTTGTTGGAGGTTCAAACTAAAATAACCATGAGATGTAAATTTTCAAATGTTTACACCATTTTTGTTGTTGTTGTTGAATCCCCGTAAGTTTACACAAACCAATTTCTGATTAACCCCTTTTCATCGTAGGCATTTACAGATACGCGAATCGCTAATAACAATGTAACTGAAGCTAATGCCCCAATGCGTTAGACTACTTTCATCAAATTCCTTGGGTCAATATAAACATTATGATCAACAGCGATATCATGGATGACTAAATTTTCAGCGATTGCTAATCTAACAACGTTACCGTAAAAAAAACTGCGAGTCAAACATTTGATATTACTAATGTATCCTGGAGAAATAGTACCCCAGAGAAGGGTATGTTCGCCCGAGGAGAGGAAAGAATGCTTTAAACATAGACAATTCAACGAGCGATATTATCAAAAAGACAAGCAAAACTTGACAAAGAGCCAACTATCTTGGTCACTGACAACGAGACAGTGAGAGAGAGATAAAAGGTTTATTTACTTCATTTGTATTGGTGCTGGGAAAATGACTCCGTTCTTGACAAATATTTATGTATATTCAAATACAACAACGCATGTTATGGTAATGCAACAGATTCAGATAAATTCAGATAAATTAGTCCTTCCTTATCTAAAACCCTTTCCCTTCTTGAGGTAAATACGGTCATTGACTTCTCAAGGGAAGATTCGAGAGAGTCAGTCAAACCCGATGATCAATGCAAATAACTTTGTCATGGCTTGCAGTTTATAGTAATATAAGCATATGGAATAATTGGTCCAACTTGGTTATCCTAATCATCAGTTGTATCAGGAACATAATAATAATAAAACAAAATTGGGGGGAGGGGGGGGGGTTGACTGTCTATTCATATTTTAATATGCACATAAACATTTATATTTTAGAAAATTTAATAAGCAAAAGTGAGTTTGTATTTTAAAGGAAATTAACTTCCTAGTCGCAATGGTTTGGAACTTAAAATAAAAGAACAGAGTCTATCCACCTTTTAGAATTTGCAGGGATCATTTATTCGTCATCGTTTTTCGAGGTATTGATAGTAGAAGTTCTAACATGTTGTACTAAAAGCAAACATGGTGTCATGTCATAGACTCACATTGATGACAAAATAGCTTGTCTTTTGCAACAATTGAAATTCAACTGTTTTATCGTATTTTCAGATTTCGAGTCAGATTTGTAGCCATGGTTTGTGGGAAGGGTGGGGAAGGGGTGGGGGAGGTGAGAGAGTGACGAGTGATTATCCGAATAAATAGGTCTTGCTCATTCGTTTCACTTATTTAATGGAAAAAGTAGTCGAAAAAAGGAAGTAATTTTCCTTTTTTTATATACTTATTTTGGATGAAAAGATTAAGGCCTATACCCGTTCGTGACTCCACGACTGCTTTCTTTATGAATCAGGTTATAGTTTAGACTATAGTAATTTCGAAAAAAGAAAATGTGATTATCGACTAGCTCTCTATCACTACATCCCCCCCCCACCCGCCACCCATGTCCGCCCCTCTCTCAAGCACTGGCTCGTTCCTTCCTGGCTCCGTTATACTGAAAACTGCATGGTAAATGCTCAGTCATCCTGTGTAAAGTTCATCGCATTCTCAGAAGGAACAGAGTGGCACAGATGAAATTACCGTCAAGACTTGTAGATGGTTTACCTATAGATTATAGTCACTGAGAGGTGTTATAGTGTAACTATCTTTGATTACATATATCACAGAACCAAAAGGTCAAATGTCACGCTAATACGAGGATCCATATGCAGAATCATGCATTTTGAAACAAAGTTTCGTTTGGTTTCATCAGAATTATTAGTTTTTTAACTTTTTTTTTTTATAATTTGTAGTAATGCAGTCAATTGCAGTATGTATACATTGTATTACAAAAGTACCCTTCACCCGTAAAAGAACATGAACTATTTGTTTATGATAGTACATCGAGTCATCGACATCACATCATTAACAAGTCGAGCATTAAGCTTTATGGGAGCTATGTTCTTATAGCGAATCATTTGGGTTGAATATCCCATTTTTATGACTAATGTTGCGTAAAGAGTGAATATTATGAGCAGAGTACATAGTATATTAAATCAAGAAAGAAAGAAAGTGTAGAGAGAGAGGGGGTTGGGGGGGGGAGAGAGAGGAAGGCAGTGATGGAAGGAAGGAAATAAATCGTTTTGAAAGATGCCCAGACACCCCCCCCCTCCCCCACGGGCAGTCTAAGTCACATCTCAGAAGGGATAAAAGAAGTCTTAGTCATCAAGTCACTGTATACAACTGTTGATTGTTACATCTGAAAATTTCATTTCTTCAGTAAAGTATTTTCACCTTCATAAGGTTTTGTCGTTTTTTTATCATTATTCATGTAACTATATCCTTATTTCCATTGTTTAAATTGTATTAATACCAAAACAAATGTTGCCAACTCATGGCAATTAATGTATCGCTTGATGAAAATGTCAAAGTTCGCCTATGCGGTATTGCTAAATTGAGAAATACACTACTGGGAAGTCTAAACATCCAGAGGATTGAATGTGATTTAAAGTGCTTTAGAATACCTGGGTGAAACAGGAAGATTCCGTTGCGAGAGCTAGCAGATGGGTTGAGGGAAGGGTGGTGTGAGGGAAGGAAGGAGTACTAGGCTAAACTTTCACCACTTCGAGCTCAAACTCTAACTAACCATCGTGATAAACTTTGTATGGGTCATAATACAAGCTACCAGCTATCATGCGTAGTAGTTCATGTCAGTTGAGAACTTCTTCTATATGCTCTCTAGCGGCCTTGGAAAGTGACGTATTTCTTGTGGCAAATGAGCAAATAAGCGTGGCACGACATGTCCTTTCGCCAAATGTAGCCTATCGCAACATGTGACTAGAGAGTGTTACGTATACCTAACTATCCTGATCAGTGACATAAACTAAGCCTACAGCAGTTGTTCTAAACATTATATGATTGTCATAAATAGTATAGGAAGGAGGCATGAAACGTTGTGGCACGCACAAGTACACTCCCACACGCACACATACTTATGTTAGTCAATCTATACATTACCGTACACTAGAGTATTGGGAAAGTATATAGGTAGGTGCAGACCTACAATGTCAGAGTTGTTCTCTTGACCTAACCTGCTGAATCAGGCCTAGTGCAACCACCTCGAGTGGCATTCATTCACATTTGACGTTGAGTTATATATTCAAAACATCAACTAGACGTGTGTTTATCAAGATCGCCTATTGTCAGAAGCGCCCGCGTATTAATCTTGAGTCGTCCCATATGTGAGTTTCCATCTTCAGCCTCTTATAAAGATTAATCACGCCATATACGACGAGCACGATGAGTTAAGTCTCACGTACTTAGTTTAGCAAAACGGTGTTGAAAGCACGTTTTTGTCGGAGACGAACGACATAACAATACCACTAGTAAACTATTCTTTCATATGTAGATGCAGATGTAGAGATAGATGTTTTAAATGGTTTACACGAAATTTTGTCTATATAATTATTATTGTTATTATATATATATATATATATATATATATATATATATATATATAATAATAATTATATAGACAAAATTTCGTTTAAACCATTGAAAACATTGTACCCAAAATAATTCAATAGAATTTGATCTTATGAGGGCAATGGCGCTTGTATGTTACCAAAAATGATATTACATGGAATCACTTATTACACTGTGACCGGTACAACATCGCGATGTTATATACTTTTTATTCTTACTTGTTATCACTATAATTGGCTTTACTTTAGGAATTTGTATTAGTGTAATTATATTTAGCATTTTTTAATAATTGATTCGAAAATTTAATACCAATAATCTGCAATTTGTTTCATGAACATGTACCGCAATACGTTGGCACGCCAGATAATACAATTGTATAAAAGCATAGCGCAACTGCACCACTATCTCTATTCTGAGTTAATCAAGGAAAGAAAGGCCTTTTAAATCAACATATAACATAATATCTATGGGTATATGATACTGAAAGCAATGCACACCGTCGCGTCAAGGTCTTAACAGTCATACAGCAGAGAACCTTATTAATTTTTGAATATATGTTGCAATTTTAAACTTCGTCAAAAATGGGTTTCTTCGATTACCTATCTTTGAAGGGATTGTGATATTTAATGCATTACATTCATCCTACCGTGACGAGGAGCTTCGCTGGGCAACGTATACCCTGTACATCAAAAGAATCAATTTCATTACATTTCAAACTCTCCTGAGAAAGAAAAGAGACAGATATACCCTTTTCCCTCGAAGTGTGAAAAAGGGCAGGATCCTGATAGGGAAGTTATAAATGAAGACCTTTCGAAACTCAAATCGGGATATTTTGCCGTTCAGTACCGTATATGTCTCCAATGGTAAACTTTTATAAACCGAATTCACAGACAAAAAGAAGGAAACGTTCTTCTTTTTTGGGGATTTCAAATCAAAATAAAGTACCCCAAAATGTAAATGACATTCCAGATGTGGGTTCTCTTTTTTTCCCCATCCTATGTTAATAATTTGGTTTAGATTGTTGATACCTCGACAGGTGAGTCAGCCATTTTAACATTTTGTCTAATTCGTGAGTACAAACTCAAATGTAGCTTATATCCTACTATAAAAGACATCAGCCTACACGTAACTGGGGATGTGTGTACATTCTCATCCTATCATACATGATACAGTGTACCCAATCGAAAGTGATCATCACAAATGAAATATTACTATAATATAGGAAGGAATATATTTGAATGCAGTAGATCGTATAAACGCCTATAGGGAAATTTAGTTGTTGCTTTTCATTGCTAACAAAGGCAATCGATATAACATAGTCACCCCCCATACGATCTGTCTTACCCATATATTTGTTAAAATTTGTATAATAAAAGTCTGAATTAGATTTCAAAGTCTATCTTTAATCACATGGTAGTGGAGTGACGTTTTCATTGGTCGGTTGAGAAGGAGATGTAATGATCGGATGGATGTATGGATGGATGAATGAATGGATGTATGAATGGATGAATGAATGGATAATGTAAGAATGGACGAATGGATGGATGGATGAAAGGATGGATGGAGGAATGGACAGATGAATGGACAGATGAATGGATGGAACAGCGACTACATGACATCAAAACCGCACTCTGTCCTGTACGGGCACCAGCCTTTACAGGCCATCCCCAATAAGATAAACTCATTCAACGTGATCTAATAGCACTATATATAGGCCTATCTACTTAAGATAGCTTCTTGATGAAAATGTTGAACCAAAGATGATGATGGCGTCCCAAGTGGCCCTCCTCCCACCTCTGCTCTGATAATATCAATGATGTAAAGGACTGACAGGGAGGGACGTTAATATAGAAGATCGGAAAATGTCAACGAACATAATATAAAGGTTAAGTACTATAAGGTTATCACAACAAAATAAGAAAAATTGCAAAATACAAGGACACGTAAAACCAAATAAGCAACACGTTCATTTGTTACTCAGTAATCTGTCCTTATATTGCAACACAATCGTGCAAGGTCTGTATATAATTATGGTCCATATATTTTGTTACAGACTAAAATTAACCCATTTGGCATAGCCTAGTATGCATTCCTTTAGTTGACAGTTTTAAGAAATGTTTTGAAATTAATTATTATAGAAAGTTGTACCATCACATCCTTTTAGAAATTAAAAATGAAACCGTCGAGCTCTATGTACGACCGCGTAGTACAGTTAATCATTCTTTTGGAGCCGTATGCACATAACTAACCGAATTTGTTTGTTTCTTCTGGAAACTGACAAATTATACTATTTTAAGAATATGTTCGAAATTTTGACAGAAACAAGGAAATAGCATGCTTTTTTAAAGGGACAGTCTTGTGTGGTTGTGGGAGTGTTCATAACTCTGAGGATAAAACCAGTCATTTGTTCGGTTCCGCATGTTTCTATTTAAGCTTTAGTGCTCTGCAGGAATGTATAGCCGCTGAGTACATAATGCACTTAACTCGCTATCCATTCACAGGCTCGAAGAATGCTAAACAGCACGTGTCCCAAGTTTTTCAAGTTGTTTTCGTCCAACTTGAAAATAATCACAAGAGCCGGTAGCGACTCATATTTGCCCTTGGTTAACAATTAGTAACAAAACGACTACAGCATTCTACTCTAATTCTTATTACACTCAGCATGTTAGGTTAGGCTAAGTTAGGTACTCCATCAAACAAAATTAGGAATACAGTATTTGTCTTTCGTAAAAAGAACTTCAGATCAAGCCGGGAAATTTCGCGTAACCATGCAATAATAAAATCCCATAAACGAAAATCTTAAGCTTAACTAATGACTAAACAAAACTTTGCCTCAGGCGATTTGTATATCTGTGTACGCGAAGAGAATCACAAGCATTTAATGTTTTATCTCCTTTCCAGGACAACGACCTTGTCACCTTGTGTTTTACTCTAATTTTCACCCACTCTCTTTAGTAACCGTTGTCCAACAGTTCGTGAAGGATTCTTTAATATACCTAAAGGTTTTTTAAATGCAACCCTGCCATTACCCGAGAAAAAACTGTAGCCATGACAATATATCAAATACCCCCAAAACTATTTTTTATTCTTAATTCCTTACATGAGCGCGAACTAGCCACAGGAATGGGGGGGGGGGGGCTCGAACAAGGGGCGGTCCCCCAAATGAATATCATTTCTGTTAAGTCGCAGTGAAAGAAGTCTAGGCAGACCTAAGGCGATATCCGAGTTTATAAAGACGTCTGGCCTCAAAAATTAATTGGGATCTCTAGATTGTCAACAACCTTTATAAGACAGTGTGACATTTGTTTTTTTATCGGCTGTAGACATTTTGTAAAAGGAAAGAACAAAAGAACTTATTCTTGTTCTTAGCTTTCTTAAAACAAGTTTCAAACTTTGGTGAATATCCCTTGTATCATGTATGACATTCAATTTTACATTGATTGATCGATTAAATAAAACAATAAGTTTTTTTTTCTTCATCAATCTGATATCGCATTACATTAAAAGGTTAAGATGACTTGTGAATTGTTCTCTTCTGGGGAATTAACAAAAACACGACGATATGATCGAGCAATATTTGCGAATTAATCCAGCTTTTTCTTTTTCTTTCTGGTTACTTACTTTTTGTTTCTGCGATGGAAATTGTGCCTGTATCTGATTCCACGATTTTGATATAAAAGAGTAAAAAAACCACTGATGAAACATTTGATTTACAACACCCTTGCTGTTTTATCTGGTCGTCTGAATTTGCAAAACTATTCCCACCGACGGGAAGCTAAGGTCACATTGCATTTAGGTTTTTTTTTTAAATCCTTATTTTGTTTTTATTCCTTGTAATTTAAGTCTCCTGATTTGAACAAAATGGTCGGCCTGCCATGATCAAAGTTATGAAAAAAACTGCATGTTTCTGAGGGCAAATGTATAGGCTATGTCTTTGGCAGTTTCTCCTTGTTCGAAAAATCAGTGAAAGCGGCTGGTTAGGATTAACCATTATTACTGCTATACACACCTATATACATTGAGAGACATACACGAATATCGCAACGTTTTTAACTGAGCTACGGTTAAGTAATATCTCGTGTTAAAAACAGCTTTGATTTCTCCCAAAGGTCGAATTTCTTTTTAATTTGGATAAGTTAAGAAATGACATCATAATGAATATAAATGAGACTAGGGACAGCCTATCACAGTTAACATTGCTGTAACATTGTAGGTACTTGGAATTGCTCGTCCTACTTGAACCTGGTAATGTAATTAAAAGTCATTCGTATCTTGAAGCTTTGAGCTGTTATCGTCAATGATTAAACAAATCTAACCATTATAGTATTGATTGGAGGCTCATTAACTGAAACCAATTAAATTATCGAGAGGATTGAGGAAGTTCCTGTTTCCATAAATATTTTGGAATGGAGTTAAGGAAACTTTTGGTCTTCTTGTGTAAAACGACGAAACGGATGGGTTTTCCCCCTATGGGATACTTCAACATTCATGATGGCACTTGGAACGTAATTCTAACAGCCGTAAGTACGGCATTGAAGCAAAAAAGTCAATAAAATATAGTTCCCTCTTTTCATCTTTAAGATATTCTAGTTCATCAGGTTTGGGCATGTTTTTCCCATAATAATCTTTGCGTCGGTTTGTTTTTGCTTAAACAACAAGCAAACTCGTGACGAACCTACAAAATATACGGCAACATCATCCTTGATAATATTCCACTACGGAATTCCCCTTAGAGATCACTCTGTGATAGTAAATGCGATGTTATCATGCATGGCAACATATAGGGGACATTAAACATAACACATTTTATCAATTCAAGAGGTGGTTTGAATGCTGATAAGGCTTTTAATGTCACTCACTCTTTTCCCAAACCATTCACATGCAGCTATGTGGAGATCTCGAAATGTGTCTATAAGAGATCTTGTCATGTTATTACAAATTACAACCACCTGACTTCCCCCAAAGTAGCTAGACATTTATGGATAAAATAAATATGTTCCATATTGTTTGTCTAATGAACCGTTCTCGACCCCTGGTGTCAGCTTAGTGGACCGAACTAATGGATTAAAGTGCGTATGTTTCATGTTAGGGTTAAGCATACATATAAAATTCAACGTTAAATACAGGCAATAGGTACCAGGAAATTTTACCATCAGTATATAACGTCTGTGCTAAAAAATGTGTTCGCAATTCTTTCCTTCAATCTCAGTGAATATACGACAATGTTTTCAAAACTGTTTCACCATTAACTGATATTCCTATATCACTATTAAATAAACACGATATATGTAGATATATAAAGGACTGCCCATTTAAGATGCAACGGCCGTTCACAATTATCTCAGGGAGGAATACGTTTGATGTTGCATGTCAAAGTACGATAGGGTACATATAGTGTTATCAATCATACAAGATATATAGCGAAGACAAGTTCTAGAACCACTCAGGTTAAGTAGATTGCGCAGAAGTGACTATTTGGGTAAACTGCGGTCATAAAAAGCAGTCTTTTCTTGTTACATTGTTAGGCGCCAAATGTGGCGTAAACCATAATTCGATAATTCTTATTCATTTCCGTACCTCTGACGAGCTCGTAACAACCTAGTTAGGCACGACGATGATAAAACAAAACCAATTGAGCGAAAGAGTAATTGAATTAAAAGATGAGAGATTCTTTCAACAAACCGTGTGGTAACTTAATTAGAGGTCGAAGTCGTTTCATCTGGTGTGCTATATCAAATAGATATAAAAAATAATATAAAAAAATAACAATTATAATAGGAAACTGCAAATGTTGGCTGATGGTTACATCAATAAGTCACGTTATGGTTGTTTGTTGTTGACACCGTTATACATTTTGCCGTCAAATATTCCATATTTTATAATTCCACGTGTTAAGCTCCAGCTTGAAATAAATTTTTAATGTATATACATTTCTAAAAGCAAAACTAAACGCAAAAACAAAAAAAACAAAAAAAAATATTGGCTTAATCTGGAATCGAGCCAATTCTCTGGGGAGTTTACGCCTTCCTGTGCTCTATAGTAACTGACCTTTCTAATTTTACAGTTGGTGGAGATTCTATTGTTCAATTTCAATCTTCGTTCTTTCAAACTTTGCTGATAATATCACGGCCAGCTTTCTCTTGACAAGTTATTTTGACATATACGATTGTTATGAAATATTCATAAAGGATAAACAACAGAAGAAAACAAAAATATATAAAGAGCCCAAATACAATACTAAGATTAAATGATTTTTCTGGTTTTTATGAACCAAGCCTTACATCTCAAAGAGCTTCTCAACTGCTCGGTATGTTAATTGTGTTGACAATATTATATATAAGAAACATATATTGATGCTTGGCACGGCTTTTTGCGTAATCTTTTCTAAAAATCTTCCATATTATTGATGCTTTCATGTCATACTAATGCAGTACATTAGCTTGGTTGGTCTAGCTTTGGTTTCAAGATAATGACGGAAATGGCTGACGTTTGAAAAATTATGATTTGGGCTTTTTATGTGTGATTCTGAATTTATGCACAAAGTTGTCTGAGCCACAAAATGTTCACTTTCGAATTTTGGTATCACTACTAACTTACTAATTAATAATTAATTTGTTGATAACCAGCTAGTGCAAACGTAATGTCTTGCTTTGATCAACTGCTGTCTCAGTTCGAATAATAATCGTGCATGTTTGCTAACGTTATAAAAGAGCAGTGCGTTTACTTAAGAAATGATATATGGTCGTAGGGCTAGTATTGTCAACAAACCGGTGTTTTTCAGCTGCGAAAAACCCATTGCCTTTTTTTTATGTAGCTTACGTATACCCGATACACACAGACAAGACCATTTTTACCGTGGAGTGTTAGCTCAGTGGTTAACGCCGGTGCCTTTCAATCATAAGGACCCGAGTTCGAGTCACTCCAAGATTAATGTATGTCGTCCAGTTACAGAGTTATTGAAAATTGACAATTCATAATCGTGGACGTTCAATATGAATCTAAGAGACTGACTTCGGTCAGCTTGCGGCTCTTGATAAGCCAATGATGGCTTCTTCGCGAGTTCCTGCTTGCAGGAGGATCTAAAATACATACATACATACTGTGGCACTAAACTTTGTCATATTTACAGTAGTTAAAGACTGTAACCTCTGTGTGAATAGGCACCCGATTTACATAGAGAACACAGTTACTAGTGTAAATCGTAAAATATGTACCAAATTAAAAACTGGATCGTGCTATTAATCGGTAGCATGTGCTGTTAGGATTACAGTAAGAACTAAGGCTATGTGTTATCCATAACAAATCCAGTTTGATGCATTTGTTGGGATTACACATATCAGCAGTTCTTACTGTAATCCTTATAGCACATGCTACCGATTTATCATATTTATCAGCACAATGAATAGGCACCCGATTTACACAGAGAACACAGTGTAAATCGTAAAATATGTACCAAATTAAAAATCGTGCATGGATGCTAACGTTCTAAAAGAGCAGTGCGTTTACTTAAGAAATGATATATGGTCGTAGGGCTAGCACTGTCAACAAACCGGTGTTTTACAGCTTCGAAAAACCACTGCATTTTTTCATGTAGCTTACGTATACCCGATACACACAGAGAAGACCAGTTTTACCGTGGAGTGTTAGCTCAGTGGCTAACGCCGGTGCCTTTCAATCATAAGGACCCGAGTTCGAGTCACTCCAAGATTAATGTATGTCGTCCAGTTACAGACTTATTGAAAATTGACAATTCATAATCGTGGACGTTAAATATGAATCTAAGAGACTGACTTTGGTCAGCTTGCGGCTTTGATAAGCCAATGATGGCTTCTTCGCGAGTTCCTGCTTGCAGGAGGATCTAAAATACATACATACATAGTGGGACTAAACTTTCTCAGCTTTACAGTAGTAAAAAGACTGTAACCTCTGTGTGAATAGGCACCCGATTTACACAGAGAACACAGTTACTAGTGTGAATCGTAAAATATGTACCAAATTAAAAACTGGATCGTGCTATTAATCGGTAGCATGTGCTGTTAGGATTACAGTAAGAACTGAGGCTATGTGTTATCCATAACAAATCCAGTTTGATGCATTTGTTGGGATTACACATATCAGCAGTTCCTACTGTAATCCTTATAGCACATGCTACCGATTTATCATATTTATCAGCACAATTCAGTTTTTACTGTGGTACAAAGTTTTAAGGTTTACAGTATAGCTACTGTAATCTCTGTGTGAATCGGCTGGAATATGTTGACTTAAGACAAGGTATTGCCTTTACCACGTAACTGGATGTTTACATAAACTTTAATTACTCTTATTAATTATTGTTAGTTTAGGCCTATACTTAATTCCATTTCAATGGTAAATTGTGACACCGCTATAGGTGGAGGGAGGGGAGGGGGAGGGGGTGGGGTGGAGCCTTAGCTATTTGTAGTTACTGGAAGATTTTCAAAACGATATGAAATCAATCGTGACATACAGTCATCTAATTTCGATAATATAATACATTTTTTTTTATTTACATTTGATATCCATGATTCCCGCAAATATGGGCAATGTTCAAATGTTAAGAGGACAACCACCAATAACAAATAAAGGAGGGTTAACAGGTGTTAGATCTCAAACAAAAGTAATTTAACGGTATTCTGCGAATCACGTCGTTTAGACTGAATGGCAATTAATTATGCCCTTTATGACCGTACAGTATTACTGAATCGATCCGTTATAAGTAAAAATTGTCAACATGTTTTGAGTAGCCTAATGAGAGTAAAATAGAGATCACGCGATCATGCATATGAAACAATCTCCGACACTATAAATATTCAATAATTACCCGAGACCCGATTGTCTTATAATATAATAATAATGTTTCTTTGTTTGTTGTCCGCTGTGATTTTTATCGCAAATTTAAACGTCATTAATGAAAAATTTGTCAAAATTTGAGAAAATGCAGAATTTACATAATTCAATTCAATTTATGCAATTTTCATTAATACTTCCCGTAAAGTATAACACTTAAATATAAGCAGCAGATAGTTAACGAAATTTATATCCAAATTAACGCAGAAACAATGAATATCAATGTTCATTCCGCTTACAGAAAAAAAAAATGTAAAAGTAAAGTAAAACAAAGAGCACTTACTGATTTGGCGTATTTGCGAAACTTTCCTATCCAGCGATGGTTACCGTGCTTATGAATCTGTGAAGGAAAAATTATTGAGAGGAATTGTCGTTTTTTTTTCTCCTTCTCCGTCGAAATGAGGCGGCGACAAATTATGTCCCCTCCCTAACAAGTAGACAGGAAATTTCAGACGACAAGACCTATGAATGCACGCAAGAACAGTTAGTCCTCGGAAAATTTAATGAAGTCTAATCGAACGTGAGTAGCCAATCACATTACGGCATTTAAACTGACAACAGTAAAGAATACCGAAGCGTATAATGAACATTATTGTAAATTATAGATTCGTAGTCCTAATACGTCGTAGAAAACGGACTTATTTGATTGTATAAAGAAATACAGCTAAGTGATGACACGATTTGTTATGGACTCATATAGTTTCATATAAATGATGTTACCTTATAAAGAAGTTAAATGGGGGAAGTTTGGCAACCATAAGGCAACAATATGTAACAGAAACGCGTGGAAAAGTGAACACATCAACTTGGTGTAGTCTGTTACTATAGGTATACTACACGATCACGTATACGGACGAGAGCTGAGGCATCCGTGAATTACTGAAGTAAAGTTTATAACTTGTGCGATGCATCCATTTTGGGTGTTTATTCGAAGGTAGTTTCTTAAAATATTAGTAAACGTAATTCCTTCTATGATTGCTATAGTTATAATTCAGATATATTTATGAATTATCCGCCATGTTTATGAGTAACTATTAAACTATAGTCATGAATAAATGTTCAATTAAACATTGCCAATTAATAGTGTAGAATTATGAGGCTGTTGTTATCACTTTTACATTGGTTTGGATTATAGACACTTATGAATAATAATGATGATAATAATAATAATAATGATGATAATAATAATGATGATAATAATAATAATAATAATAATAATTGAAAAAAAAGATTCGTGGAAAATTGCACATTTTAAACTTGGTGTAACGCAGTAATGTAACGCAGTCATGGTAACATCATGATGTGATAGTGAATTTGTGACAACAGGCGTATGTTTACTTTACGTTCTCACACATTATAACACACAAAACAGAGCCAGTGAGCTAAATAATAAAGTGATTTACTTCCAAATAATCATACTTTTGTGCTGTGGGAAATTGTCTCGGCGTGTTTAGCCGCAAACTCCACAAATGTCTACTCGTCAAAATAATGTTTTACATGGATAGTCTAAGACAACGTTAGATTTAAAACGATAGGTTTTGATTTACTCAATATAGCAGCATAATATAACAAATAGAGAGAAAAGACGCCAAATAATCTGCTTTCAATTCACTCGAGATTTTTTCAGTCGAATGTCATTGCCACAATTTCGAAAGTTGCAAAAATCAAAATCTTTAGGACACATCTGACGAGCCCTTGCGTTCCTACAACTGGCAAAGTCAGAATTGATATAACGTTCATTATCATAATAATAATAATAATAATAATAATAATCAGTTTTATCATCTCAAATACAGAACACTCCGAAATCGTCAATGATTTAGTTAATGTTGAACGTGGGGGTTTCCACCTTCAACGAGGGCTTTTGATGCATATATGAATAATTACTACAAATGCTACAAATTTTTATCTGTACACGGAATCTCCGTTGTTAATGCGGGTTAATTTAAATGTTCGTGATCATTTTAAGGAGAACGAGTAGGAGGGAGAGAGAGAGAGAGAGAGATGTGGGGGTGGGGGGGGGGTGGGGTAGCGACCACCGTAATGTTACGTAGTATGATTCTTAGTTACTGTAATTAACTTTTAGTGAAATATTGACGTTGAATGCATCCGCCAAGGACAAATTGTTGGCCAAAAATGATTATCTTTACATAGTTGTGATAATTACCTATTACCCAAACTGAGGTAAGGTAATCGTAAGGTAAGGATCAACACAATATAATCAGAAAAAGATATATCATGTGAATATATATTAAACCCTATATACATATATACATATTTCCTTTCACTATATAGTTACAGGGGTATGATGACCCCTTACATAAGCTCCGCAACTTCAAATTTGTATACTTTGTTATGACGTATGATAAGAACCATTCCATAAATATATAGCAAATAATATTGAAGAAACATCGATTATAGCTCAGAAACGAAGATATAATTTAAAACGTTATAGTCATACATACTGCACCTGCATTGTAAAATTTGTTAAAGATCAGCTTCTTCTGACTGTCAAGAAAGTCTCTTTTTCTGCCATAATATTAAAATGTTCGCTTTTCTTTACACGTCGAAGAATAACCCTTGGGGTGTGTATCTTCGTAATCCTTTGATTGTATTCAAACCAGCAAAGGTAGGTGTTCTATTCCCTAAGCGTATCTTAGATCGAATTATGAATGCAATCTCATTCGCCAATGGGGAAACCCCAAGGCCCTAGCATATACCGTATGAGGAGGTTTTATACTTCCTTATAAAACTCAACCCACGATTTACGTATGGTTTGTCCTCCGTTATTGACTTCATATAAGATATAAGAAAACCCAGCTTTAGCATATTATGTACACAGACAGATTATCGAGAACAGTTCAAAGTTCGTGTATATACAGCTAGGGTATATCTCTGTCTGCCTAAACTTATACCATTATTGTTATGAAATTGTAATATTCCGCCTGCACACGTTTCTGGCAGTATGACGCAACATGACACTTAAATGTCAACAAAGTTGTTATTCACTGTCAGGTATAGAGCTGTAGTGCATACGTCGAAATTCTATAACTGTATGTACGCAAATATAATGTAAACAAAATCCAACAAGTATATAGAAACTATATAAGCTGATATAGGCTAACTCAAAACTGTTTCAGACTTTATGTACTTTGAAACGTTTTTTATGTGCCCGTGTAATCAGATAGCGATGCATCAACTACTATAGCGCGGATTGTAAATATCTCTATATACGTGTTTATGAAGGTATTGACAATTCAAAGTCCAAAAACAGG